>NC_066542.1:5547162-5549662 GCF_024679095.1 Eriocheir sinensis | reverse complement strand
CGTCTCCTTCAAATCTCTCATCAAGCATTCACTCCTCTTCTGCACTACCTCCTCCTTCCTCTCTTCCTTTCCTCCTCCTCCTCCTCCTCCTCCTCCTCTCCTCTCTCTCTCTCTCTCTCTCTGTCCTTCACCTCCTTACCTTCCTTTTCACCTCCCTTTCATCCTCTCCTCCTCCTCCTCCTCCTCCTCCTCTCTCTCTTTCTCTGCCTCCTCCTCCTCCGACTGGGTCTCCTCTTTCTTCAACTGCTTTTCCTCCTCCTCCTCCTCCTCTTCCTCCTCTTCCTCTCCTCCGCCTCCTCCTCCTCCTCCTCCTCCTCCTCCTCCTCCTCCTCCTCCTCCTCCTCCTCTCTCTCTCTCTCTCTGCCTCCTCCTCCTCCGACTGGGTCTCCTCTTTCTTCAACTGCTTTTCCTCCTCCTCCTCCTCCCCCTCTTCCTTTCGCGTTCCTCCTCCTCCTCCTCCTCCTCCTCCTCCTCCTCCTCCGCGCTTTCCGACTGCCCATTCATCCTCTCCTCTCCATCCTCCTCCTCCTCCCCCTCCAGTTCCTTTTACTTTCTTCCCCTATTGCTTTTTCCTCCTCCTCCTCCTCCTCCTCCTCCTGCTACCTCATTACCTCTTCCTGTTCACGGCACGTTTTTTTGTCCCCCTCTGCGACTTTTTTTTCTAAGGAATATGAGTTCTTCGAGTTTGCTTCGGCGGGAAACAAATTTAATGGTGCCCGAAAAAAATAAAAAGTTTCCTTGTTTCTGTGTTTTTTTTTTGGGGGGGAGAGGAGGAGGGGGAGGGAGGGAGGGGGTAGTGGTAATAGTAGTAGTAGTAGTAGTAGTAGAAGGAGGAGGAGGAGGAGGAAAGGGGGGAGAGAGAGAGGTGTGCTTGTGTGTGTGAAAAGTCAATGCAGTGTGATCCTTTTTTTTTTTTTCGGGGGGGGGCGAGGGGGGCGGGGGGGCGAATTTCTGACCCCTAGGGAATGAAAGCACAGGTGTAATTAGTGTCATTAGTTCACGGCACAGGTAAAAATGGTTATTGCTAATGATTATGTGTCTCATTTCCTACGATACCTTCTGTCTGTCTGTCTATCTGTTTATGTCCGTGTGTGTGTGTGTGTGTGTGTTTCTGTCTACCTATGTGTCTGCTTGTCGGTCTGTCTCCCTCTCCCTCTGTCTTCTTTCCTCCCTACCTTCATCTTCCCTTCTTCCTCCATATCTCCCTCTTTCTTACACCTCCTTCCCTTTCCTGTCCTTCCCTCCTCCTCATCCTCCGCCTACTCCTTCTTTCCTCCACTCCTCCCTCCTCCCTCCCTTTCTTTCCTTTCCCGTCTTCCTCTGACACACTATGAAAAGAAGAAGGAAAACGAGCAGAAGAAAAAAAGATGAAACAAAAAGAAAATAAATTAAAACGAAAATGACACTTAAGTAACAATTTTCTGGTGACATAATCCTTGAAGAGTGAAGAGCAGGAGGAGGAGGAGGAGGAGGAGGAGGAGGAGGAGGAGACCAAAGCGGAGTCTCACACACTAAATTGGCGTCTCCTTTTTAGAGAAGTCTGCCTCTGCCTCTTTTAAGGAAGGTACTTGGTGGTCCTTTCATCCCACTCACACACACACACACACACACACACACACACACACACACACACACACACACTTGTAACTCACCCAAACGCAGTAGACTCCACACACTCACCGACTTCATGAACGAGACCTTACCTGAAACAAAAAACAAACACAATATCATAACCAAACAAAAACAAACAATAGCTTACAGTAACCAAACAAAAATAAACAAAATATAAGTCTAGTGATAGTTTGACAAGGGTTCTGCACCATGAAAGTGAAAAAAAAGCACTCATAAGAACCCGACTAGTCTCTTTTGTTGTCGTCCATGGAAATATTATTCGTCACCTTCGTAAACAAACCACCGAGGTCGTTATTTTCTATTTTACAGGAAATTAGAAAAGAACTGTCATCATCTCGTTTGGCTTAAGATTTAGGCAGATATCAACAGGTTAATTCTAGACACCTCTCCACCCGAAATTGACCTCTCTTTTGTCTACTCTCTACTTTTTTTGTTACCCTTGAGCCGTGTCCTCAGATGTAAAAAACGAAAAAAAAAACGAACAATCAAACCCTGAATGACGAAAGCAACTCTACAAAAATGGGCGTCACATGATGAAAAACTAATGTAAACAAAAACCTGGAAATCGCTAAAAAATGACTAAGGCGATTATTTCATGAGGGTGACGAATTTATGTTGTGAGAGCTGACAGCGTTTGAGAAGACCTGCTTAAGTATCATCGACAGTCTTGCACTAACCACTTAAGAACATAAGAACATAGGGAGACTGCAAGAGGCCAAATGTTCTTATGATATTATGTGGTTGGCGCAAGACTGACGATGTTAATAAAGCAGGTCTTCTCAAACGGTTTCAGCTCAATATAGCTCTATAACCACGATTATAAAACGACTTGAACTACTCGTGTTACTGGTTGACAATACAGGAAATG
>NC_066542.1:5522162-5544662 GCF_024679095.1 Eriocheir sinensis | reverse complement strand
CACACACATTTAACCCTTCCCAGATCACCACCACGATCACCCTTTCAATCCCCACCACTATCATCACCATCATCACCATCCTTTAACCTGCTCGTATACCAACCCTCAGTTCCCTCGGCCTTTCAATACACCCATTCAGACCCATTAAACAAGATATCCGTACTAAAGACACCCCATCACCCACAAACACACATACACCGAGGGCTACAATCCTACACATTTCGCAGCACATATTTGACAAGGCTTTCATGGGTGCTATGGGTATTTCCAGGGTTGGTTTTATGACCCTGATGGTAGTGTGAACCTTCTTCTGTACCGTGAACCGAAAGAAACACTCATTATCAATCCTACACATTTCTGAGCACATATTTGACAAGGCTTTCGTGGGTGCTATGGGTATTTCCAGGGGTAGTTTTAGGACCCTGATGGTAGTGTGAACCTTCTTCTGTACCGTGAACCGAAAGAAACACTCATTATCAATCCTACACATTTCTGAGCACATATTTGACAAGGCTTTCGTGGGTGCTATGGGTATTTCCAGGGTTGGTTTTATGACCCTGATGGTAGTGTGACCCTTCTTCTGTGCCGTGAACCGAAAGAAACACTCATTATATAACCCGACTGATCTCCTTGGCGTTTGGAAGTATGTCAGTAAGTCCTTCAGCCATACATCGTCCTTCAGCACTCCCTACAACACGTATATATTTAGCAAACAAAGATTTCCCGTAAAAATGATGAAGGGGAAAGGGTGAGACTCAATCAGGGCATAAAGGAAAACGGGGTCACCTAATTCCACACGCTTCGTTATGGCAAACTCCTGCAACACACGTGCCACTCAACAGGATTACAGGAAAGGGACGCAAGCTCTCCATTCAGGGACTCCAACACTCTGCAATGGCTGTATGCTTAGGGCGCGAACACACACACACACACACACACACACACACACACACACACACACACATACTGGTACATTATGGAACAGCTTGGTTTTCTGTATGACACCCCAGGATCTATATATGCTACTTATTTCATGGCATACTTTAACATTCTTTTATTTTAATTTTCTAATGGAGCAGAATGTCGCATATGTTTTTTTTTCCTTTCCACAGACATAATCCTTGGTGTGTCTCATCTCATTACACACACACACACACACACACACACACACACACACACACACACACACACACACAAGAGCTCCTCCGATACAGAACCATAGAGAGCATAACTAACACAGAACATCAAAGACCACAGTAGTACCGTTCTATATATCAGGGAGGAGACAGATCAAACAGAAATACACACACTCAGTTAGACGGATATTGATATTACATGCGGACCTAATAGATTTGACACAGTGAACCAGCATACCAACCAGACAGACAGACAGACAGACAGACAGAGCAACCAACAAGACAGATTTACATAGAGACATACAGCCAGCCACCCAAAAAGAGATAGAGTGATATAATGAAGATATATAAAGAAAACATGTAGATATGATAAATAAATACATAGATAAACATCAGACAAATACACACAGAGCGAACAGGAGATAAAAAAAGGTATAATGAAGATACATATAATAAAAACATGTAGATACGAGAGACAGACACATAGATAGACAGACAGGAATGCAGATAACCACAGACAGACAGACAAAGAGAAATATAGACATGCACATAGCGAACAGAGAGCCAAACAGTATAAGACAAGGAGGCAGAGAGAGAGAGAGAGAGAGAGAGAGAGAGAGAGAGAGAGAGAGAGAGAGAGAGAGAGAGAGAGAGAGAGAGAGAGAGAGAGAGAGAGAGAGAGAGAGAGAGAGAGAGAGAGAGAGAGAGAGAGAGAGAGAGAGAGAGAGAGAGAGAGAGAGAGAGAGAGAGAGAGAGAGAGAGAGAGAGAGAGAGAGAGAGAGAGAGAGAGAGAGAGAGAGAGAGAGAGAGAGAGACCTTACCACACCATACCACATAAGGAGAAAGAAGAAGAGGAGAAGAAAGAGAAAGGAAGAAAGAAGACGAATAAGAGAGAAAGGGGTAGAGAAGGAGAATGGAGGATGAAGGGGAAAGGGGAAAGGAAGGAAGGGGAAGGAAGGGGAGAGGAACACAAGAGGTGGAGGAAGAAGAAGGACGAGGTGAGGGAAGGGATGAAGGGGGAAGGGAAAGAGAGGAAGGGGAAGGAAGGATGGGGAGAGGAACACCAGGTCACTCTTATCACCCCATCACCCCAAGATAAGACTCCCCCGTAACAGGTTGGGGAGGAGAAGCGATAAGGGGGGGGAGGAAAAAATTGATGGGGAGGGGAAATTCAGGGAGTAGGGGACGTTAGGCGGGGCAGGGGACATGGGGCGTGGCTGAAGCTGAAGGACAAGGGGCGTGAGGCGGCGCGGGGCAGGAAGAGCTGGGTAGGACAGAGAAACTAGGGCGGGGCAGCGGCGGGGGGGCGGGGCAGCGGCGGGGCGGGGCAGCGGCGGTCGTGGGGCGCAGGACAGCAGAAAACAAGAACAAAGAGAACAGAAAACGGAGCTGCGCGAGCGAGGGAACGAGAGAGAGAGAGAGAGAGAGAGAGAGAGAGAGAGAGAGAGAGAGAGAGAGAGAGAGAGAGAGAGAGAGAGAGAGAGAGAGAGAGAGAGAGAGAGAGAGAGAGAGAGAGAGAGAGAGAGAGAGAGAGATGGCAAGCAAACGTCACTCGAGTTCATTGACCTCGCCCGCTCTAGACCGTGTGTGTGTGTGTGTGTGTGTGTGTGTGTGTGTGTGTGTGTGTGTGTGTGTGTGTGTGTCGTCAATCAATATTCACTCTCACCTTTTTTAGAGGAATTTCACGTTATCGACACATTTTCATTCTTTCTCTCTTAATTAATATTCAAATCACGTGACTTATCTATAACCTCAAAATGCGAAAAAAGGAATAAATAAAAATAAATAACTCAGTTTCTCTTTTTTTCCCCCATTTTCATATTTTCACGAATGACAATAGGACAAAAAAAAATCATATACCCCCTCCCTCTCCCTTCCTCCCCTCTCCCCCTCCCTCTCTCCCTCCCCCCCTCCCCCTCCCTCTCCTACCGGAACAATAATAACTGGAGGTCAATATTTACAAAGCAGTTACCTTCATTTGCCATTAATGAAGAGATTAATTCAATAGATCTGTGCTGCTCGTCACCCGTTTAGCCCACACACACACACACACACACACACACACACACACACACACAAACAATAGTCTCGGCGCAGCATTTTCTAGGCAAGTGATTAATAACTTTTCGGCTAATTAATCTAGCATGACGTGCCTGCTTGTTATGGAGGCGGATTGTACGTACGGACGGATGCACGGACAGCTGGGAGGTGGGGGTGGGGAGGTTGGGGGAGGAAAATAAGGGGGAGGGGGGGGTTAGGTGCTTACATGCAAAGGAAGAGCAAAGCTGCTTAAAGGGGTCGAGTTGAGGAGGAGGAGGGGGAAGAAGAGAAGGAGGAGGAGGAGAGGAAGGTTATTTGCAGGAGGAAGTGGAGGAAAGAATGCAGGAGAGGTAAGGTCTTTGATGACTTTGGTACGCTGTTGTTGTTGTTGTTGGTGGTGGTGGTGGTGGTGTAAGATGATGATGAGAAGGAGGAGGAGGAGGAGGAGGAAAAGGAAGAGGAGGAGGAGGAGGAAAAGGAGGAGGAGGAGGAGGAGGAGGAGGAGGAGGAGGAGGAAAAGGAAGAGGAGGAGGAGGAGGAGGAGGAGGAGGAGGAGGAAAAGGAAGAGGAGGAGGAGGAGGAGGAGGAAAAGGAAGAGGAGGAGGGGGAGGAGGAGGAGGATAACAGTAGTGGTGGTTGTAGGAAGCCCAATATTTGCAGACAATAACCATAAACAAACAAACAAACAAACAAACAAATGAATATACAAATCACTAAACAACTATAAACAAACAAACAAAAACAGCCATAAACAAAAACAAAAGAAGTGCTATTTAAAGGCTCCTCATCTAAGCACTTTTTTCTTCTCCAGGCTAGGGAAGGGGAGGGGAGGGGAGAGAGAACACACTTTAGGCTTTTTTTCTTTTCTCCAGGCTAGGGAAGGGGATGATAAGGGATAGAGAACACACTTTAAGCTTTTTTCTTTTCTCCAGGGTAGGGAAGGGTAGGACAGGGGAGAGAGAACACACTTTTAGTTGTTTTTCTTTTCTCCAGGCTTGGGAAGGGGAGGATAGGGGATAGAGAACACACTTTAAGCTTTTTTCTTTTCTCCAGGCTAGGGAAGGGGAGGATAAGGGATAGAGAACACACTTTAAGCTTTTTTCTTTTCTCCAGGGTAGGGAAGGGTAGGACAGGGGAGAGAGAACACACTTTAAGCTTTTTTCTTTTCTCCAGGGTAGGGAAGGGGAGGACAGGGAAGAGAGAACACACTTTTAGCTTTTTCTTTTCTCCAGGCTAGGGAAGGGGAGGGTAGGGGAGAGAGAACACAGCTTTGGCCACGGGGAGCACCAGGAAGTGGGTAAGGTATGCAGCACAACACATCGAGGTCACCTGAAAACATAGCCCGCGCCAGGTGCAATGACCCGGCGCGAAAATATGAATAAAAATGTAACAGGAATGTGTGTATGTATGTATGTATGTATTTTAAAGGGGCAGAGATTAGCTGGTGTATGTATGTATGTATGTATGTATGTATATTAAAGGGGCAGTGATTATCTTGTGTATGTTTTCTCTTTTCCCCTTGAGCTGCTTCCTTGAATGTATGTATATATGTATTTATGTATGTATACGTATGAATGCAACGACCCTGCACAAAAAAATACATATAAAAAAGAATAAAGTGAATGTCTGTCTGTCTGTATGTATATATGTATGTCTATGGATCGCTGTATACACTGGAATGGTCAAACTATTTCCTTAGTCTCAAATCACTATCTGCTTGCTATGAAAAAAGTCTTCTATGCGAGGAGCTACAACCTAAGGAATCTCTATTATTTACCGAGGGTGGGAGAGCTGGGTGTATGTAGCAAGGTAGCAAGACGGCCCCCTCCTGACCCCTCTCCGTTTCCCCCTGCCCCCCTCAACACATCCCCTCCATGTCGTCGGGCCTGGTAGATGTGTCCTCAGGAATATTTCATCCTCCCCAAACGCCCCAGCTACAACTTCGACCACAAATAATTCACGAAGTCCGAGATACGTTTTCAGTTGCAGACGTCCGGAGCGGTGGATTAATATTTTCTGGCTCCGATTAATGTTTCCCGCCTCCGTCAAACCCTTCACCTAACAAAGAAGTGGGAAGGAGCAACACCTGGCTAGCTGATGTTTACCTGGGCACCTGATGATGTTTCTAGACTTGGCTACACTGTATTTCAATGTCTAACTGTCCACCTCGCTTTGTTTCTATTCATCTACTTTTTTTCTAGACTTCTCAATACTAATTTAATGTCTAACTTCCCACTTCACACTATTTCTACTTCCCCATAATGTATTTCAATGCCTTACTATCCAATTTATGTTATTTCTACTTACCTAAACTGTATTTTAATGTCCTGCCCACCTTACGTCATTTCTAGTAGCCTACAACGTATTTTAAGGACAGTTATTCTCACTATTTCGTATTGAATATATTGTTTAAACGTCACTCTTACACACATGCCCAGGACTCAAGTTTACTTCATCATAAAAGGTTAAGGTGAGGTTCCATACTTTCAGAAGCGTCATGTCAAGTGTAGTGCAGCACCAGCGGGGTGTTATGGAGCAAGGTGGCCGGTCGCTCTCCCATCCGCCTACATCCTCCCTTGTTACTGCTAATCAGGTACCCGTTCAGGCTCTTTAAGACTACTCGATCTCAAATGAATAGATAAGATGGTCGTCTATAAGTCAACAAGGAGGTGGAGTAAAGAAAGGATGAGAGAGTAAAGAGCAGTAGCGGCAACGGCGGCGGTGGTGGTGGTGGTGATGGTGGCGGTGGCAGCAGCAGCGGCCGGAACAAAGGGCACGACGGACCCCTCGCCGCGCAGAGCCCCGGCGCCGCCCCGAGTCGGGAGGCGCCGGTCAGGAAATGTCACAACCCGGGACTCCACACTTGACCTTACCGAGAACTGCTGCTGCTGCTGCTGCTCTTCCGAGGCTGACACACACACACACACACACACACACACACACACACACACACACACACTGAAACTTAAATCACAAATCCGTACTTCCAGCCTTCCACAACGCAAATTTACACGCGTATAAGAAACTCCACCAGATTATGCGACAAGAGTTCCTGTCTGTGTTGAATTAGAGTTATCGCTGCAATGAATAAAAATAACAGCACAACACACTTCAGCCACAGTCCCACATTGAGAAACGCGAGCACCGTCCTCCACAAAATTGATGCTAAATTTTGCAGTTCATCAAGTTCAGTGACGCCCACTATCGGCCAGCCCGCACCAGCACCGCCAGTTATGAGTTTTGTGCCCCGCCAATTATCTGTCGTTCCTGCTCTTCAACGAGACACGTGTGCAGTTATTGAAATGAATAGGCACTTCGCTCAGAAGACCCAAGACACTTCCTCACACTTATGCTTCATGTCACTTGCATTGGGCACACACACACACACACACACACACACACACACACACACACACACATAAAAAACACGAGTGCCACTGAAGCAACCAAATGGAGCAGCATACTTTTTACTTATCGATCCCGGCGTGCGGTACAGCAGCAGTATCACAAAGCATGGCGAGGCAGGGCGTTGCAAGCACGGCCCTCACTCATATCACGGTGCCAGGATAAGCCATATAATATTATCTCATTACGAAAGCATGAATAGTTTGTTCCCTATGTCAGCAGCACACGCACACACTATTCTAGAAGACACACAGTCCTCCAATAACAAAGCCATAAGCCAGCCCAGCAAGGTAGGCAGAGGCTGTTCCCTTCCCGCTATTACCAAACTCTTCAAACAACGGCCCAGAGTAACCGGCAGCGATGGAGTGCCAGGTTACGGTGATCAATTAGGGTCTCCCGAGCAAGGAGTGGAAAGAATATCCGGGGACTCTACATTCTCTTTCTGATGAGAGGATCAAAGATGAGCCCCGGAGAGCAGCATGAGCACAGCAAGATGGCGCCACTATAAACACTAGGCTACACCATAACGCATATACAAAAAAAGAAAAAAAAACAGTTACATATTCGCCTACTCCTCCTACATATTAACCGAAAAGATACATGAAAAGCTAGTGATGTTTCATAAGGTAGGTAATGAAATACTCGCACGGTACTAAAACGAATCTTTACCAACGGGTGTGAACGGCAGGGCGGTGTGTGCTACGGGGAACTGTAGTATTTCTGATATATGTAGGGCCTACCCCCCTAAAAGTAGGTTTTTTACTGGATTGCGCAGAAAAAAGCTATCTCCACCAAAAAAAGTAGTCATATATTGCCCATGAAAACATAATCTGTCTTGAAAATAATACGTCTACTGCTACATTTTTACCCAAGAAATACCAGATGAATTATAATTATCTATTGTACTTGCTAAGGATAGTTTAGTAATAGTAGCCCTTGCACTGTCTCCTGCTGTAAAAAAAAAAATAATAATAATAATAATAATAAAAAATAAATAAATAAAAAATTGCAACCTACCGATATTCGACGAGCCTGGGGCGGGGGGGTAGAGGCGGTGACCTGGTGGTGGTGGTGGTGATGAAGGTGGTGGTGATGGTAGCGATCCAGGTGATGATGAAGATCGTAACCCGGTGGTGGTGATGATGGTGGTGATGATGGTGGTAGTGGGTGTTTCGGGGCAGCTAGACTCAACACCAACACACCACAACACATCAACACCACACACACACCACCCTATACCCTTCACCAACACCTCGCCACACACCACCCTATACCCTTCACCAACACCTCGCCACACACCACCTCCTCCCACCACACCACGGACACACCCCTCACAAACACACAAACACAATCACAGCGGCGGGAAAGACGGAAAAACAGCAAATAAACGGTAAACAGAGGCACATAAAAGGCACGAACGAGAGACAGAAAGAGAGTTCACAGAGAAGGTAAATATTGATAGGCCCGTCGCCCGACCTAGCTGCCTCCCACAAGCGGTAAATCTTAATACATAAAAGTTACAAATAAGTTATGAATAGATAATAGATAACAGCAATGACAACCAAGTAATAAGTGAACAAGAAAATGATAAATTAGTGACACACAGTAGGTAAATATTAATAGGCCCGTCACCTCCCTGCGCTCCCGCCTTCGCCAAATTGTCGTATATACTAGAGCCTCATGTTCACCGTTTTTCGACTCTTAACTATTAACCATACATCAGAAATTAAGGGTTTTAACGATAAATATAAATGAATTTTGTTATTGGGGTGTAAAGGCAATTTTTGGCTTTGAAATATGTGAATATAAATGGCTGAGGACGAGATCTGGCAACGGTAGGAGGCTGAAAGATAAAGGCTTACGCTATAAACACAAAACTATTAAACCATTTAGTGTCATAGAGAAAAAATATAGTCAGCACATGAGAAAAAGGCCTCTGTAACAAATGCAAGCACTAATAGTTAGGCTAATCGGTGTAATAGGCGTATTTTGTAGTGTTATGGATCTACTTTGTCTTTCGCTCGTTGAGTTACGCGGCGGTCACTTTCTCGATGCTAAGTTATCGTACTATCACATTTAATATCCATGACTGAAGGAATTACACTAGAAGGAGTTGAAAAAAATATTGTTGTATATCTAAATGTAGCCTACTGGTGTGATTAGACAAACTCTGGTAATGGGGAATCGTTTTATTGCCGTCATGGACTGTATCGTAGGCTATCGTTCGTTACACTATCAATATACATGTGCAACGACTATTTCTGCTTGATATAAACTCATCTATGGTGTTTTCCTTAGAGCAGGGATGAATAATAAATAACTGACCATGCGCGTGTGTAAATAAAATAACAGATAGCCCAAATAGCCTAGCCTTCCCTGACGTTATCATTCATCAGTCACATAGATCTCTTATCACAAATTGTCGTACTGTTATATTTATAGCCTATTATCTCTTCTAGAAAACAATGAAAAGCAGAGATAAATGGATTTACATGATATTTGACTATAGCCTAGTTTATATTTTGTTAGCATGCAGCTGAGGACGCACACACAAACGCTCTCACACTTTTATAGGTTTCAAACACCATATAGCCTAACATATTTCTTTTTTTTCAACATATGTGAAGGGAGAAATACTGATAATGATAGACGTTTAAGATTTGTTATATTAGAGCATCCATAATTCGCTATCTCCCCTATAAAGTAGTTTTGTATTGTCATTATGTCATATATGCTTTCTAATATCCTTCAAAGCTCTCGAAAAACATGGGAAAGAGTGGTAATAATATAAGAGTGTTGAAATAGCCATAAATCAACCATACTAACATGTTCTTACGGCATATATAGGCTTCAAAACAAACGGTGCCAAAGTACGACAATTTGAGGCTAATGTACGATCTCAGTCAGATACTGTACAACGTGCCAGTTTGTCGTGCTGAGCCTCTTATGTTTGCCTATTTCCGACCCAAAAACTGCTTCCTCGACCCTAATAACTGCCTTCATATATAGTTATCGTTGAAATACTTAATTATTGGTGTTTTTTGGCAATAGTTATGGCTCAGAAGCCGGTAAATACGAGACTCTGAGTTACACAATCTGGCACCGTTGCAGTCAGAGGTAAGCGGTCAACCCCTGTGGAGATGTTTACATTGAAGACGTGTTTTTTTTACCAGTGAAGTGAGTGCGTGCGATTGTGTTGAAGAACTTGCTTGCTGCCATGTATCACGGGACTGCCATGGACGTGTGTGTAGCCAGGAGTGAAGGAAAGGAGTGTTATGGATTGCTGTCTCCTTGTTGGTGTCATAGAGAACTGTAAACAACCACGGGAGGGCGGGAAGGCGGCGTCTCTTCAATTGAGGTGACTGAATCTGGTTGTTTTTATTGCTGTTATTATTTGCCATCCCTGTTATTGATTTCCGGGAGGTTTGGAGGGTATTTGATTACATATAAGACAGCAGAAGAGAGGTTGGGAGAGTCTCTTCAATTGAGGTAACTGAATCTGGTTGTTTTTATTGCTGTTACTATTTGCCATCCCTGTTATTGATTTCCGGGAGGTTTGGGGATATTTGATTACATATAAGACAGCAGAAGAGAAGTTGACCAAGTAGAAGACAAGAAATCAGTACATTTTTATTTGATTTCATATTTGACAACAGAATAGAGGTTGACCAAGTAGAAGACAAGAAATCAGTACATTTTTATTTGATTTCATATTTGACAACAGAAGAGAGGTTGACCAAGTAGAAGACGAGAAATCAGTACATTTTTATTTGATTTCATATTAGACAACAGAATAGAGGTTGACCAAGTAGAAGACAAGAAATCACTACGTTTTTATTTGATTTCATATTTGACAATAGAGGAGAGGTTGACCAAGTAGAAGACGAGAAATCATCACGTTTTATTTGATTTCATATTAGACAACAGAATAGAGGTTGACCAAGTAGAAGACGAGAAATCAGTACATTTTTATTTGATTTCATATTAGACAACAGAATAGAGGTTGACCAAGTAGAAGACGACAAATCATCACGTTTTATTTGATTTCATATTTGACAACAGAATAGAGGTTGACCAAGTAGAAGACGACAAATCATCACGTTTTATTTGATTTCATATTAGACAACAGGGGAAAGGTTGACCAAGTAGGAGACGAGAAATCAGTACATTTTTATAATCATTCTTAACCCAACTATTATTTCCTATTCCCTTTATGATTTGCTGTTCCGTCCATCATCTGCTGTTGCTATCTTATGCTATTGCTATTAATTGCTATTGGTATCAGTTGCTATTGTTTTTTATTATTTGCTATTACTGTTATCATTGTATTTGTATTGATGTTACTGTTAAACTTAGAATAATAGACCAAGAAGAGGCCCTGATGAATTCGAACAGGTTGGCAGTTCGGGTAACCATAGCAACACGTTTTTGACATGCGTGACAGAAAACGTGTAGTGATTTAAGGGCAGACAGGCACATTTATTTTGGACACACGCCTCGCACTTTTCATTATTCAAGGCAGGGAAACGTATCCATTGTGGTGTATTGATATAAAGGGAAAGATATATTACTCCATTTTAATTATCGTAGAGGTGAAAGAGATAAAAATTGAGTGTTTTCCAGAATTTAAAGGAGTGTCGTACTTAGATGCTCGTGTAGATAGCCTATTATAGTGCTGAAATATCTATCCTGACTAAGTTTTGGTGGATAGACACTATTCACCGTATATATGTGTGTGTGTGTGTGTGTGTGTGTGTGTGTGTTCAGTACTGCTTTGTCTTAACGCCTTTATTATTTGAACTGAATTATGGCATCGTAACCACTGTGTGTGTGTTGGATGATATATCTATTGGCACTCTGTTGAAACAATGCCCGGCTTTCTCAACAGCGGGCTTCTCAGGTTGCTTCTTGCAGTGGCCCTGAGCTGCTTATTGCTACAACGTACGAGCTTGCCGACAGCCATATTGGAGCAATTCGTTAATATTTTTTTCCGCCTTATAAAACACACGTGACAGGCGTTGCGCGGCCTCCCTCGGTGTCTGTCTCACTCCCCGAAGATAACATTGACGGAGCGCGGCCTGGAATGTGTAATGGAATGGAAAGTAAGACTAAAAAAATCTTTTATCGGCTTTTTATTGGGATTCTTAAGCGAGTAAAAAAAGGGCAGCCCGAGTCTCGTGTTCGTCTCGGCGTGAGGGCGGCGGGCAATGTGTCTCTATTCCCTCCACTCCCGGCGGTGCAGGCGGGGCGCGGCAGCCGAATATAATCCACTTTGGGCTCGGGTGACGCCAGCGAGACGTGGAGTGTTGGGTAACAGTGACGCGGCGAGGAGATGTGAGTGTATTGTAGCACGGGGGAGGCTGAGGGCTTGACGACGAGCCGACGACTGATGAAAATAGAATGTACAGAGAAAAGGGAACAGCTCTGTGAAGGAATGTTGTAGAATGACTGAAAAAAGTACAGCTTATAATACGGGAAGGGAGAGTTTGTAATATCAATGGAACTGACCTCAAAGGAGTGCCCTAGGAGGAGAGAGCTTGTAATATGGGAAGGGAGAGCTTGGAATTATGGACTTTCTTGTCTTGTATCGTGGGATCACTCCAAATTTTCCGCCAGCGTGCAGCAATGAGTGGCGTACAGTAGCAGTGCCTGGAAGCAGCAGTAGAAGGGGTCGCTGAGCAGGTTGTGTGCTTATCGAGGCGCCTAACTTCGAGGGTGCAGAATTGGACTTGAAACTCTGGATGCTGTTTTTTATTTATTTTTTTTTTTTTACAGCAAAGATAACAGTTCAGGGGGTTAAAAAAAACAGTAATGAAAAAAAGCCCGTTACTCACTGCTCCTAAAAAGACTAAAGAGGAATGGCCGAAAGAGAAGTTAATTTCGGGAGGAGAGGTGTCCTGATACCCTCCTCTGTGTGTGTGTGTGTGTGTGTGTGTGTGTGTGTGTGAGACGGATGGAAATATATGCTTCCTAATTTATTTTTTTACATCAAGGAAAACAACTCAAGGGCAACAACAACAAAACAACTGGAAACAAAAAGACTCACTAAGCGTTATTCCAGTAAAAAGAAGTTATAATGAGTGCCCAGAAGAGAGGTCAATAGGTAAACTGTATTAAGAAAACGAAGATTAGCTTGAGTCACATGAAAGGAGAGGAGGGAGGAAGGGAGGAGGAGGAAGATAATTCGGAGGCGCCTGGCATCTCTAGCAACAGTCTGTCTGTGAATACATATTACTCAATGCATGCGTAGTGTGTATTGTTGACGGGGCGTTGTGTCGAGCAGCGTGAAGGATCATTGTCGCTACTCCACGCTGATCCCCAACACTGTCAGGCCTTGGCGAAGCGTGAAGCCCATGACTGTATTCAAGACATTACCTCCTGGTGTGTGTGTGTGTGTGTGTGTGTGTGTTGCTTCAGGTCACAGAGTAGAGTCAGTCATGGTACGTAACTAGGTTTGAATATTTGAATACCTTCCTTTGACATTTGTATTAGTTTATATTAGTCACTAAATAATGTACTTACACACACACACACACACACACACACACACACACACACACTCAGATAAACATAGGCCTACCTCTCCTTATACATCTCCTATACCTCCCCGCCATACTTTCCCCTCCATACCTCCCCCCCATACCCCCTCCCCAATACTTCCCTGCATTCCTCCCTTCATATAACTCCCTGGGACCTCAAACTACCTATTTAAATGTCCCGCAGCCCCTCGAAGGAGACTTAAAAGAACATAAGAACATAAGAACGTAAGGAGTCTGCAAGAGGCCAGTTGGTCTATACAAGGCAGCTCCTGTTATGCTCCTGTAATGTAATATGTTAGTCTGTTAGTCCTTTTGTCGCTGTCTCCTTGATCGTGTTGGGGTGGGAGGGAGGATGAAGGGAAGAGGGAGTCATAAAGGTGTACTCCCCCCCACCCCCCCACGTCGTAAATATCACACCTGCTCACGCCGCCTCAGCTACCCCCGCGGCACTTCACGTAGGCCTATGTTGCTTTGATGTAAGGAAGAAAAAAAATGGCTTCGGTATCACACATTTGTTCACATTAGCCGAATATTTTCTCTTCCTTTCGCTTTATTTATCTATCTACCTCACTATCTATCACTTATAATATCTATCTCCTCCCTGCTCACTCTCCACCCTCCCCCAACCTGTTACTCCCCACCCACTCCACACTCCACCCTCACGCCGGTCACTGCTCCCCCTGCCCCTCCCTGTTTCGTACCCAGGGGTGGATTAAGGCGCTGAAGATGACGCTGGCACTCCTGTTAGTTAACTTTCCTACCTTAATCAGGCTTAAGGTGGCACGTGTGGGGAAGGAAATAAATACACTACTGTCGCCGCAGCCACTAAATATACGTACTGTAGCCTCCGCCCCCCCTCCCCGTGGCACCTTCCCCGCCCCCGTCCACGCGCCTTGCCCCGCCCGACGCCCACACAGCCTCGCCTCTTCCCTTCCAGTACCCAGCATATGCAGCCTCTCCCGCGGCCTCGGCAGAGATGCTACCAGCGGGATTTCCTGTATTTTTCTAGTTTCTTTTTATTTTGACAAACTTCAGTCAAAGTTTGCAACCATAACAAGCACACGGCTGCCGAACTGTGCGGGTACGAAGTACTTTCCCGCTCAAAGTTAGCGGTGCATACGATTTCCAGTCCACATCTCAAAGATAAACACACGGACGCACGCCGGCGAGTTTTGTAGTTATACAGGAAACTACTACACCAGGGAACACGGCTTCAAAAGTATACGTGTGTGTGTGTGTGTGTGTGTGTGTGTGTGTGTGTGTGTGTGTACCCAGAGATCCTACGAAAGTCTTGCTACAGATGTGTGTTTGGACGCCGAAATGTATGATAATATTGCCTATGACCTTCCCCCTTCCCCCGCGCCGCCCTTGCATATGTAGATAAAATTCCCTCCCAGATTCAATAAACAATGGTAAGCCTAAGCAGACTATGGAAAACAAAAGTTGGTAAAGGCGATACTTGTGCGGTTTTTTTTTCATAAACTCAATATAAACCCACGCTCTTAAGATAATAGGAAATATAACCAGAGAAATTCCAGCATCTTCCCCAGGGCTTTCGACCCCATGGAAATTACTAACACCCCCAGGATAACAACCACTGAAATAGAACACTTACAGGAGCTGGATGGAAAACACGAACGAGAACCACTGAAATAGAACACATACAGGAGCAGGATGGAAAACACGAACGAGAACCACTGGAATAGAACACATACAGGAGCAGGATGGAAAACACGAACGAGAACCACTGGAATAGAACACTTGCAGGAGCTGGATGGAAAACACGAACGAGAACCACTGAAATAGAACACTTACAGGAGCTGGATGGAAAACACGAACGAGAACCACTGAAATAGAACACTTGCAGGAGCTGGATGGAAAACACGAACAAGAACCACTGGAATAGAACACTTGCAGGAGCTGGATGGAAAACACGAACAAGAACCACTGGAATAGAACACTTGCAGGAGCTGGATGGAAAACACGAACAAGAACCACTGGAATAGAACACTTGCAGGAGCTGGATGGAAAACACGAACGAGAACCACTGGAATAGAACACTTGCAGGAGCTGGATGGAAATCACGAACAAGAACCACTGAAATAGAACACTTGCAGGAGCTGGATGGAAATCACGAACAAGAACCACTGAAATAGAACACTTGCAGGAGCTGGATGGAAAACACGAACGAGAACCACTGGAATAGAACACTTACAGGAGCAGGATGGAAAACACGAACAAGAACCACTGGAATAGAACACTTACAGGAGCAGGATGGAAAACACGAACAAGAACCACTGGAATAGAACATTTACAGGAGCTGGATGGAAAACACGAACGAGAACCACTGGAATAGAACATTTACAGGAGCAGGATGGAAAACACGAACGAGAACCACTGGAATAGAACATTTACAGGAGCAGGATGGAAAACACGAACGAGAACCACTGGAATAGAACATTTACAGGAGCAGGATGGAAAACACGAACGAGAACCACTGGAATAGAACATTTACAGGAGCAGGATGGAAAACACGAACGAGAACCACTGGAATAGAACATTTACAGGAGCAGGATGGAAAACACGAACGAGAACCACTGGAATAGAACATTTACAGGAGCAGGATGGAAAACACGAACGAGAACCACTGGAATAGAACATTTACAGGAGCTGGATGGAAAATACGAACGAGAACCACTGGAATAGAACATTTACAGGAGCTGGATGGAAAACACGAACGAGAACCACTGGAATAGAACACTTGCAGGAGCTGGATGGAAAACACGAACGAGAACCACTGGAATAGAACATTTACAGGAGCAGGATGGAAAACACGAACGAGAACCACTGGAATAGAACACTTACAGGAGCAGGATGGAAAACACGAACGAGAACCACTGGAATAGAACACTTACAGGAGCAGGATGGAAAACACGAACGAGAACCACTGGAATAGAACTTACAGGAGGTTTATAGAATACCCGAACACATCACCAAACAGAGAGGTGGAGAACGTCAGGAAGGGCCTTTGTCTTGTAGTTGACTAATAATGCATGATAAAGATTATAAATATGCTGGTATATAAATAATAATTAAGCGCGCAGCGGTGTCACAAGCAAAGATATTATAGAAAGGCGACATTCAGAATAGCCCCTTCCAAGGCCATGTCGAGGGAAGGAAGGAAGGAAGAGGCGGGGTGTTGGAGGGGAGGAGTAAACATGCGAAGGGTGTGGGGAGGGGAGCAGAGGTGGGGAGGACCAGCAGGAGGGGAGAGTGGATGTCCAGGGGAGGAGGGGGAGGGAAGGGAATGGCAGGCAGGCAGTCGTTAACTCCCCTTTAAGGCACCGTCTTCCCCATTCTCCCCCCCCTCCCCTTCTCTCTCTCTCTCTCTCTCTCTCTCTCACCCCTAACCCCCCTCCGTGCATGACTCACGCTGCAGTCCGCCTCCAAACTTTCGCATCCTCTATATTTCACGTCTTCAAACTGCACTCGGCTTTCAACCCCCTCTATTTATGAAGCCAGAGCAGGGGGCGTGTCTCCCTTCCCCCGGGGCACATGTATAGAGGGGTGTAGGACGTGTTTTGACCGTGTACAAGGTGTCTAATGTCTTCCCTAGCGTCGTAACTAGAGTGGGTCAGGATCTGCAGTCGCGGAAATTAGTGTCCTGCCAAAAACGTAAATTCAAGGCCCCGCCCCCCAAGTCTTGCGTCATTGTTTAACCTTGTCGATATTCTCTCTCTCTCTCTCTCTCTCTCTCTCTCTCTCTCTCTGTGTATTTAGTAGGTTGTAGTTTTCTTGTTCACTGTCCTCAATTACTTAACTTCGTCTCGTTCTCTGCAGCTGGTTATTTTGGGGTCTTTAATGTGGTGGTGGTGGTGGTGGTGGTGATGATGGTGGTGGTGGTGGTGGTGATAGAGATGTTTTATAATAGTGATGTAATTATTATGTCCTTATGTATTTGTGCATGCCCTTGAGGTGCTTCCTATACTGTAAATTAATAATGAATGCTAATGGTGTTTGTATAAGGATGGTGTTGATGGTGGTGGTGGTGGTGATGGCAGACGTGGTGGTGTTGTGAATCTTGGTGTTGATTGTGACTGGTTGTTCTGGTTGCCAAGACTAGATTATTATGGATTTGGAGGTGATGAGGTGATGATTGGTTGGTGGTGATGGTGGTTGTAGTGGTGGTGGTGGTGGTGGTGATATTGTGATAGTGATGATGGTGAGAAATGGTGGTGGTTATGGTGGTTGTCAGTGGTGGAAGTGGATGAGACAATAGTGGATGTGGTGGTAGTGGTGGTTGTGGTAGACGGTGGTGGTGGTTGAAAGTGGTTGCAATATTGTTGGTTGTGGTGGTTAGAATAGTGGTAGTGTACTGGTGGACTTTAATACGATTTTGGTGGATAGGATGGAGGTAGTGGTGATGGTGATGGTTGTGGTAAAAGTGGTTGCAGTATTGATGGTTATGGTGGTTGTGTTGGTGGTAGTGGAGGTGGACTTTAACACGATTTTGGTGGATAGGATGGAGGTAGTGGTGATGGTGGTGGTGGCGGTGGTTGTTACGTGTATTGGACATGTTAATAAGTGCAGATGTGATAATGGTAGCTATAATTGTTGATATTAGTGGTAGTTAAGTATTAGTGGTGTTGTGAATGCAGAAATTGAAAACGTAGTAATTGTGGTGGTGGTGGTGGAAGAAAGTGTGGCAGATGTGGTGATAGTGTGGTACTGAGTGTGAAAATTATGAGTGATGATAAGGGTGGTGATGTTGCTAGTAGTAGTGGTGCGTAATGATGGTGAGAGTGGGTGTGGTGACGTCTATAATGAGGTCGTGAAATTAGTGACTCTGCTGACTTAAGATATCGCCGACACGAACTATCGACTAGTGAAGATTAACAAGGTGGTGACGGCGACTGGTTGGGAGAGGTAATTTGAGGGTTGAGCTATTCATTCTGGACTTGCTGTGTGTTACTTCGTGTTATACCTGTGTTTTTATATATTACAGTTTTTCTTGCGTTTGCTGGTGGTGACGGGGACTGGTTGGGAGAGGTAATTTGAGGGTTGAGATATTCATTCTGGACTTGCTGTGTGATATATCGTGTTATACCTGTGTTTTTATATATTACAGTTTTTCTTGCGTTTGCTGGTGGTGATGGCGACTGGCTCACGGTGGTAATTTGAGGGTTGGGCTATTCATTCAACCACCATAACTATTCAGGAGCAGTGAGTAGCGGGGTTTTTTTTTATATATTTTTCTTTACGCCCTTGAACTGTCTCCTTAGCCAAAAAAAAAAAAAAATCCCGTGTTTTTATATTAGTTTTTCTTTCGTTTGCTGTCTTGCTCACTCGCTGATTTTCCTTCCTCTATGTAACGTCTCTTCTATATAAAACTTCTTCTCTTCTTGCTATTTTATTTTTTCCATCTTTATTGTTAATTGCCTAAACCACCAATATTGTATCCATTTTCATCACAACCACCACCATATTCACCATTTTTTTTTCTTCTTTTATTTCCTGTTTCCTTCTTAACATTCATTTTTTTCTTCTGTCCTCTCAATATTCACAGTTTCATATAGTTATCTTACCCCGTTTCATATAGTTCCATTCTTTGTTTCATATTATATAGTTACATTCATTGGTGTAAATTTAGTTTCAGTCCATATTTCTTGCCCTCAAATCCTCCTTTTTTCCCATACTCCTTTTTCCTTTCAGTAATCCCAGTTTCATATAGTTATTTTACCCCGTTTCATATAGTTCCATTCCATTCTTCATATTATATACTTACATTCCTTCGTTTAAGTTTAGTTTCAGTCCATCAGTAAATCACTAAAGCATGCAACCTCGTAATGAGCCAACAAGATTCCTGCTGCCTGGTCACCCATGTTTCCAGGTTTCCATGTTTTATCTACCTCTTTCCAACCTAATCCAACTTTTTTCCAGGTTTCCATGTTTCCTCCTCCTCCTTCCCCCTAATCCCCCTTTTTTCCAGGTTCCTAATCCCCTTTTTTCCTGGTTTCCATGTTTCCTCCTCCTTCCCCTAATCCCCTTTTTCCAGGTTTCCAGGTTTTCTCCTCCTTCCCCTAATCCCCCCTTTTTTCCAGGTTTCCAGGTTTCCTCCTCCTCCTTCCCCCTAATCCCCCTTTTTTCCAGGTTTCCAGGGGGTCTCCTCCTCCTTCCCCTAATCCCCTTTTTCCCGGTTTCAAGTTTTTATTCTCATCCTTCCCCCTAATCCCCCTTTTTTCCAGGTTTCCAGGTTTTCTCCTCCTCCTTCCCCCTAATCCCCCTTTTTTCCAGGTTTCCAGGTTTTCTCCTCCTCCTTCCCCCTAATCCCCCTTTTTTCCAGGTTTCCAGGTTTTCTCCTCCTCCTTCCCCCTAATCCCCCTTTTTTCCAGGTTTCCATGTTTCCTCCTCCTCCTTCCCCCTAATCCCCCTTTTTTCCAGGTTTCCATGTTTCCTCCTCCTCCTTCCCCCTAATCCCCCTTTTTTCCAGGGTCCTACGCCCCATTTTTTCCCGGTTTCCATGTTTCCTCCTCCTCCTTCCCCCTAATCCCCCTTTTTTCCAGGTTCCTAATCCCCTTTTTTCCTGGTTTCCATGTTTCCTCCTCCTCCTTCCCCCTAATCCCCCTTTTTTCCAGATTCCTAATCCCCCTTTTTTCCAGGCTCCTAATCCCCCTTTTTTCCAGGCTCCTAATCCCCCTTTTTTCCAGGTTTCCATGTTTTCTCCACCTCCCTCCCTCTAATCCTCCTTTTTTACAGGTTCCTAAGCCCCCTTTTTTCCAGGTTTCCATGTTTTCTCCTTCTTCTTCCCCTCAAATCCCCCCTTTTCCCACTTTCCTTTTTCCTTTCAACATGCACAGGCTATACGCTATCGATGGCCTTGGCGAGCAGGTGGCGACGCGAGAGGTGACTGTCTGACTTGCATGACAAACATGTGTGTGTTTGCATCCCACTTGGTGTTTGTTCGACTTATTCCGCCGTTCGTGTTTGCCTCGCCCCGTTTGGCATGCATCCCACGCCTGTTCCTTGTTTTACTTATGATTCTGCTTGTCATGTTTGCTTGGGTTCCTTGTTGATTTTCCTTCCTTTGTCCGGCTTCTTTTTTTTTTTTTTACAGCACAGCGAGCAATTCAAGGGCAACAAAAAGAAGATGTAAAAAAAATAAAGCCTGTTGCTCTCGTATAGTGATAAGTTTAGAGTGGCCAAAACAGAGGTCAATTTCGGATGGATGATGCAGTGACTATATTCATTTTCCTTAGTCATGAACATACTAGTTGGCGGACATGATTTCTTTTTGCAGTAAAGGATGCAACTCATTGGCAAAAAAAGGTTACTCAAAAGCGATATTTAGAGACATGGGTCGGTATTATAAGTTACTTTTGCTTCTCACATCAGCTATTTCTAAAGGTCAAAGAGGGGGTCAGTCGGGTTCTAATGAGTGTTTCTTTAAGTTCACGGTACAGAGGAGGGGTCAAACTACCATCAGGGTCATAAAACTACTCCTGGAAATGCCCACAACTCCTACGAAAGCCTTGTCAGATAGGTGTTCTTGGGCGACGAAATGTCTTATAAAACGACCCATGAATACCAGAGGAAGGTGTCCGATGTTGAGGAAGGGTGACACGAGCAGACCAGGGACCATATACTCAATTCCCTCTTCGCCTACACATACATTTGACAAGGCTTTCGTAGGCGTTTGGGATATTTCCATAGGTGCCTTTATGCCCATGGTGGTAGTCTGAACCTTCTTCTGTACCATGAAACTGAAAAACACCCATGCCAAATCGATTAATCTCAAACTCATCGTCGCTTACACACTTACATTTGACAAGGCTTTCGTAGGCGTATTGGGTATTTCCATAGGTGCCTTTATGCCCCTGCTGGTAGTTTGACCCTTCTTCTGTACCATGAAACTGAAAAACACGCATGGCAACTCGATTAATCTCCTTTTTTTGGACTTTGGAAAGAGTTGACGTGAGAGGTGGTGGAAGCGGCGTCCAAGAATATCGATCCTGAGGCCGGATTCATCAAACCACTTACGAGACCTGTTGTTAGTAAGTCTTCTGGTAACTCCATCATCTAGGAACGCTCTTGATCTTAACCCCTTGACTGCGGATTTCCCTCAAGAAGACCTCACCAATCTACAGGAATGGAACAAAGAGTGGCTGCTACAATTCAATGAAGAAATATGTTTAGTCCTGCACCTTGGGAGGGGATATCTAGTACACCAATACCACATGGGAAACACTCCACTATCCACCACAAAGGCAGAGAAAGACATGGGAATATATGTTACCAGGCTACCAGTAAAAGCCAAATCTGTGCCAGTCGCAGCAAACGGGTTAAGGCGACTCCAATGGCAAACGTATGTGCTTGGGCTCCGAAACGTTCAAAAATACGTTCGGACACAGACGTTTCCTGTCGAGCTACGTGACGATTTTAAGAATGCATCGTTCCTGGAAGACGCTGCCTAAAGGGCTGGGCGAGGAAGGGCGTCGACCAGGCCAGTACGTACTTCATTCACTGTTATCGGAGCAGCCTAAACACAAGGGTCATTCGTAGAGGACAGATTTACTAAAAGACTTCCAACAACCGGTCTTGTAGTGGCTTGATGAACCTAACCTAACCTAACCTAACCTAACCCCGGGGCTTGAATTCGTAGAGGACAGATTTACTAAAAGACTTACCAACGACCGGTCTTGTAGTGGCTTGATGAACCTAACCTAACCTAACCTAACCTAACCCCGGGGCTTGAATTCGTAGAGGACAGATTTACTAAAAGACTTACCAATAACCGGTCTTGTAGTGGCTTGATGAACCTAACCTAACCTAACCTAACCTAACCCCGGGGCTTGAATTCGTAGAGGACAGATTTACTAAAAGACTTACCAATAACCGGTCTTGTAGTGGCTTGATGAACCTGACCTAGCCTGACCTAACCTAACCTAACCTAACCTAACCCCTGGTCTTGAATTTTCAGACGCTTTCGATTCTCATAACAACCATTTCATAAGACCTCAGAGAATAATAGTCGGGTTCTTGTGAGTGGTTTTGACATTCACAGCGCAGAAGCCTTGTCAAACTATCACTAGACTCGTAAAAACTACCCATGGAAACACCCACAACCATTATGAAAGCCTTATCGAATGTCGGGGAGGAGGAGGAGGAAGAGATGTCAAACTATCACCAGACTCGTTAAAAGCTATACCCATTGAAACACCTACAACATATATGAAAGCCTTATCGAATGTGGGGGAGGAGGAGGAGGAGGAGGAGGAGCAAGAAGAGATGTCAAACTATCACCAGACTCGTTAAAAGCTATACCCATTGAAACACCTGCAACATATATGAAAGCCTTATCGAATGTGGGTGCGTGTAAGCCC
>NC_066542.1:5504662-5517162 GCF_024679095.1 Eriocheir sinensis | reverse complement strand
TCTCTCTCTCTCTCTCTCTCTCTCTCTCGGTAATTCTTTTTCTTTCCTTTCTATTTCTTTTACGTCGCTTTCTTTCCCTCCTCCTCCTCCTCCTCCTCCTCTTCTTCCTCCTCAGCTTCATCTTAATTTTCCTCTGTATTCATTTTTTGCGTGTTTTTTTCCCTCTCTTCCTCTTCTTTTCCTCTTTTTCCTCTTCTTTTTTTTCTTATGTCCCAACCTCCTTCCTATCTTCCTTCTTTTTTTCCTGCATTTTTGTTTTGTTTTTCCTCTTTCTCTGACCTCTACTTTCCTCCTTCTGGCTTCTTCTTTCCCTTCTTCCTCTTTCCCTTCCTTACTTTTTTCTTCTCTTCCTCTTCTTCTCTCTCCTTATTTCCTCTCCTCTCTTCCTTCTGTCCTTGCCTTCCTCTTTTTCTCCCTCCCTTCCTTCTTTCCTACTTTAACTTCCTCCTCCTCCTCTTCCTCCCTCTTCTCTCTCCCTTCTCCCATTCCTTCCTCCATCTCTTCTTTCCTCCCTCCTTCCCTTTCCTTATTTCCCTCCACCACCGTCTTATCTTCTCTTCCCTTCAATCCCTCCTTCCCTCTTTCCCTTCCATTCCTTCTTCCTCCTCCTCCTTCCTTCCAAACTCCACTGCTCTCCCTCCCTCCCTTCTTCCCCTTTCCCTCCCCCCCCCTCTCTCCTTAATTAAGTGCAACACGCTCCATGCCACGCCCCTTCCCCCACCCCCTCCCCCCCTGTGAGGTAGGAGGGGAGAGGGGCGACATGCACCTTCAAAAAAAAAAAAAAAAAAAAAAAAAGGAAGAATCATTGACCTCGTGATAGGATGCCGGAAGGAATTTGATCTTTAAGGGGGGAGGGGAGGCAGAGGGGGGGGGGGTACCAGGTGTATCATTGCCAAACATCGTCCATCAGATAGGCGGACGGGGGTGTACAGGCTGAGTGGTAACAAGCGGGCCTGGGTTCGAATCCCGGCCTGGCTAGTCACCGTGGAGCCCAACCAGCTGTTCCACTTAAGAGGCAAGAGGCTGGTAAGAGGAGGAAGGAAGGAAGAACGGGGTGATGGCGAGGGGAGGAAGAGGAGGAGGAGGAGGAAAAAGAACAGAGGTGGAGTTTGAGCAGGAGGAGAAAGAGGAGGATGAGCAAAAGGAGGAAGAATAGGAGAAAGAGGAGGAGGAAAATCAATACAAAGAGGAGAATGAGGAGGAGGAAGAGTAGGAATAACTATAAAAGAAGAAGAAGAGGAGGAGGAGGAGGAGGAGGAGGAGGAAAAGAAACAAGGCAACTCCCGTGAACCTAACCCCACCTAACCTCACTATCCATGAATTTTGTATATATTTTTGCATAATTTTTCTTTCCCTTCCATTTCATTCGCTTCCTTCCCCTTTATTATTTTATCTCTTTCCTTTCTTTACCGTTCTTCTTCTTCCTATCCTTCCTTCTCCTTCGAGGCAGCTCCTGTGAACCTAACCCCACCTAACCTCACTATCCATGAATTTTGTATATATTTTTGCATAATTTTTCTTTCCCTTCCATTTCATTCGCTTCCTTCCCCTTTATTCTTCTTCTCCTCCCTTCTCTACGGTCCTTCACTTTCCACTCCTTCCTTCTTTCCTTCCTTCCTTCCCTCTTATGTCCTTTCCTTTACATCCTGCTTACACCTTCACATAATAAGACAGACAGACAGATAGATAAACATTTTTCATTACTCCATAATCACCGTTCACTAACTACATCTCCCGTACGGTAGCTCCCCATCGCTTCTGCAACCCCTACGATCCCCCCTCCTTTAATGCAACTCAACGATACTATTATGTTTAAAAATTAGCCACTGCTGTAACACATCTCTCTTGCTACTGAGTTTACGAGCGCCCCAAGACGTTGCATCCACCCCTGATAATCTTATTTGTATGTAGGTATAGCAAGCACCCCGACTGTTTCTCTCCTTCCCCGGTTTTAAGCTTATTAATCAACAAATTTACGAACTTTAGTCATGATTTCGTCCCTGAGCATACCCAGTCATTCTTTCTTTTTTTCTTTCTTTCTTTCTTTCTTCCTTTCTTTCTTTCTTTCTTCCTTCCTTCCTTCCTTCCTTCCTTTCTTTCTTTCTTTCTTTCTCCCTTCCTTCCTTCCTTCCTTCCTTCCTTCCTTTCTTTCTTTCTTTCTTTCTTTCTTCCTTCCTTCCTTCCTTCCTTCCTTCCTTCCTTCCTTCCTTTCTTTCTTTCTTTCTCCCTTCCTTCCTTCCTTCCTTCCTTCCTTTCTTTCTCCCTTCCTTCCTTCCTTCCTTCCGTCCTTCCTTTCCTTCTCTCTTTCTTTCTTTCTCCCTTCCTTCCTTCCTTCCTTCCTTCCTTGCTCCTCGTATAGCTTCTAATTTTGTCCATATTATACATATACAAAACCAACTAAAACGAAGATTGACACAAGAAAAGGAAAAGGGAAAATGTAGAAAGCAGAAGAAAAGAAAAAATCACAAAAAATATACCCAATACGAATATGGAAAAAGTGTCCTTCATATCAATCACTTAGTCAACGGATTAGTGTTTTGTTACGCGTAGTTTCATCACAGTTACATCATGAAGATTTTTTTTTGCGCTCTCGTATATAACACAGTCAGTTGATGTTGTATACGATGATGGTGAACACGATAACCAATAATAATAATAATAATAATAATAATAATAATAATAATGATGATGATGATGATGAAAAAAAGTAAACTCGAACAGAAATATTAGGTTAAAAAAATAAAATGAAGTTAGAAAATACATCGCCACTGACAGTAAAAGAACATCACCACCACCACCACCACTACCACCACCACCACCACCATCACCACCATCACCACCCCTACTCTCCCCCCTCCCCCCCCTTCGATCTTCACCGCCCGGGGCCAAGCAAGCGAGGAGACGAGACGAGGGAGGTAGGAGGAGGGAGGAAGGGGGGGAGGGGGGAGGGGAACGCGTCTCAAAATAATGATGTTTCTTGGTTATTAGCGAAGTGACGCTGATTTATCAAAGGTAATAAAACGGCTTCCGCATATCTAACTACTCCGACCGGGGGGGGAGGGGGGGGCGGGGGGGGAGGGGGAGCAAATTGAGGAAGCGGAGGGAGAAGGGAATAAAGTAGTTGGTATAAAAGCGCGCATAAAAGACGAAGGGAGGAAGGAAGGAAGGGGTAATGGCGAGGGGTTGGAGGAGGAGGAGGAGGAGGAGGAGGAAAAAGAAGAGAAAGAGTTGGAGTTTGAGCAGGAGGAGAAAGAGGAGGAGGAGGAGGAGCAAAAGCAGTTTGAAGAGGAGAAAGAGGAGGAGGAAACGGAATCCAAAGAGGAGAATGAGGAGGAGAAAGAGTAATAATAATAATAAGAGGAGAAATAAGAGGAGGAGGAGAAGGAGGAGGAGAAAGAGGAGAATGAGGAACAGGAGGAAGAGTAAAACCAGTACTAGGAAGAGGAGGAGAAAGAGGAAGGGAGGAAGAGAGAGGAAGAGGAGGAAGAGAAAGTAAAGAGAAACAGAAAGAGGAAGAATAAGAGGAGAAGGAGGAGCTGGAACGTAGTAGAAGAGGTAGTAGTATAAGCAGTAGTAGTAGCAATAGCAGTAGTAGCAGTAGCAGTAGAGCCATAAGCAGAAGGATTAAGCGGCACAAATCGCAGGATATAGAAACCCACATGAATGGACTTTGCTGGGAACACCGACCGAGCAGAATCAATGCCGGAGGGAAAAAAAAAAAAAAATCAAATCCGGCCGCTTAAAGAACACGTATCATCGGATTAGGGGAAGGAATGGCAGGAGAAATGGTAAGAAACGTTCGGGCCGGAAATTCTTTAAGGGGGTCGTCTCCGTGCACACCGTCCTTAAGGGGAGGGGTCGTCGTCTCCGTGTACCGACTCGCGTGTTTAGGGTAGAGAGCTTTGGCGGTGCGACTCGGTTCGGTTTGGTTCTTGAAGGGGTTGCTACCTTGAGGCGGAGAGGTGGCTATGTCTTTTTCCTCTAAGCTGACTCGCATTACGTCGCTTAACCTGTGTGTGTGTATAGGAAGAGGAGAAGAAAGGTAGATGTTTTGTGTGTGTGTGTGTGTGTGTGTGTGTGTGTGTGTGTGTGTGTGTGTGTGTGTGTGTGTGTGTGAGGAGAGGAAAGGAGAGGAAAGGAGAGCAGAGAGGAAGGGTAAATGGTTAGTGTGTGTGCGTGGAAGAGAAGAGGAAAGGAATATGTTTTGTGTATGGGAAAGGAGGGTAAAAGGAGATAGTTTGCGTATGTATAAGAGAGGAGAGGAGAAGTATATGGTTTCTCCCTCTA
The DNA here is from genome assembly GCF_024679095.1 of Eriocheir sinensis. Taxonomy (NCBI): domain Eukaryota; kingdom Metazoa; phylum Arthropoda; class Malacostraca; order Decapoda; family Varunidae; genus Eriocheir; species Eriocheir sinensis. The sequence goes on along the minus strand of NC_066542.1, from coordinate 5,512,875 downwards.
GAACCCCAACTGTTTCTAGTATTTTTAAATGGATAGAAGCGGAGAGAAGAGAAGAGAAGAAGGAAGTATAGGAAAGAAGATGAAAGGTATATGATATCTCTCACATGAACCCAAGCTGTCTCTAGTACTTGTAAATGGATAGAAGAGAAGAGAAGAGAAGAGAAGAAAAGAGAAGAGATGAGAAGAGGAAAGGTACTTGAAATCTCTCACATGAACCCCAGCCGTCTCTAGTACTTGTAAATGGATTAATATTTCAAGAATTCCTCTATTTTACCCTTTCAATATACTAGATTCGGAACATCAGCTTTATGAATCAGGGCTTTTGAAACTGATTTTGTTCTCTGAAGCATTAAAAATAGCTTAGTTTATATTGTGTGGCCAATCAATTACAGTAAAGTTAGACAGAGCATTCAAAAGCGGGCAGTCTCCAATGTTGGCTGTCAGTGTTAGTTTTCGTCGCTGATTAAACAAGTTAGCACAAAAGCTCTGTGTATGAAACCAACACAGAAATAGCACGAACACAATATTGTTTTGGGAGCGTTATATAAAGCGGCGCGCGGTCTCTTGTTAATCACACCTTGCGCTCTCGTAATTAGTGAAATACCTCAGTCCCCGCTTTGAAGTCTATTCCAGGTGCACTCAACCGATATTACCTGGCCCTTACCTCCCCGCCGCCGCCTACAGTGTATTGGAAGGCGATGTCATTCCCCTGCGCGGCCTGTCAATACCATGATATCCAGTGGTCTTGAGTTTCTGAACGTGCAAGTGTTACCAAGTTCACGAATGACCCCTGTGTGACCTTTGCCCTAATCACACGTTAAGGGTTTTGAGGTGCAGTGGCCCTGACCCTGATCGACGTCCTGGGCTGCCAAAGAGTGAGCCATGAACCCAGACTGTGAAAAAAAAGCCATACCAATTTAAGGATTAGCATTCTTAATTCGGACAGTATTTAAGTGTTATACCGGGAGAGTGTCCGAAGAATCCCTGAGCGTCCTTTCTAATTTCTATATTGCCAAAATTCTCAAACTTTATTATTTGGAAACGTGGGGGTGAGATACTGCATTAGGGATTCTGGGGTGAGGCTTAGGGGAATGGGGAGAAAGGTAAGGGATGTGGGAGGTAACTGAGCCATGGGGAGAGGAGCAGGAAGGGGAGAGGGGTGAGTTTTGGGGAAGTGAGAAGAGAAGAGAAGAGAAGAGGAGAGAAGAGGAAAGAAGAGAAGAGGATTAGATTCTGTGCCCAGCTTAACTTTCTTTCTTTCTTTTTTTTCATTTTTTCTTTGTTGCGGTACCAGTAAATCTGTAATCTCTCTTTTATAATTTCCTTCATTACCAAAATTACCACTCTTTATATTTTCGACACATGCCAAGCTTAACTTTTTTCTTTTCTTTTTTTCTTTTTCTTTTTTTCTGTGTTCCTTTATAATTTCCTACATTAACAAAATTCCCAAACTTAATGATTTTGGACACGTGCCTGACTCTTCTTTATCCTCTTTTCTTTTTTTTCTTTTCGATTTCTTTTTTTCTTCTTTTATTTTCCTTTCTGTGGGTTCGAGTTAATCAGTAATTTTTTTTTCTACGAGTAAATCAGTAAATTTTTTCTACGAGTAATCTTTCTACGAGTATTTTTTTTTTGTACGAGTAAATCAGTAAATTTTTTCTACGAGTAATCTTTCTACGAGTATTTTTTTTGTACGAGTAAATCAGTAATATTTTTTCTACGAGTCAATTGGTGATCTTTTTTCTATTTCTTTTTTCTTTTATTTTCCTTCCTGTGGGTACAAGTGAATCAGTAATCTTCATATTTTCGTCCATTGCTCTGACTTCTAAAACCTTATTATCAGAACACGTGTCTGGGTTCATTCCATTCTTTTCTGTTGTTGTTTTCTTTTATTTTTCTTCTTTTTTGCTCTGGGTACAAGTAAACCGCTATGTAATCTTCTTTCCAATTTTTCCTCCTCCGGCTTTTCCTCCGTACCCTATTGTTTCTTTTCCTTCTAATTATTTTCCTTCAATTTCATGTCCTTCCTCCTTTTCCTATCCACCCCTTTTTTCCATTTCCATCTTATCGTTTTCCTTCAGTCCCTCCTTCCTTCATCATTTATCCCCCTCTAACTTTTCCTTCGTGCCCTTTTGTTTCTTTTCCTTCTAATTATTTTTCCTTCAATTATTTCTTCCTCTTTCTATGCAACCCTTTCTTCATTTTCCTTCTCATTATTTTCCTCCTTCTTCCTCGTTCTCTGCATCTTTATCTTTCTTTTCCTTCTAATTATTTTTTCTTCATTTCCTTCTTCCTCCTCTCTCTGTGCACCCTTCTCTTTCTTTTCCTCCTAATTCTCCTTCAACTCCTACTCCTATTTCTACCCTTCGTATCCTTTTCTTTCACTAGGACGCGTGTCTAACTTAATTCTTTTCCTTTTTATTTTCCCTCCGCTTTGGGTACACGTAAACCTGTATCCTGCTTCCCAATTCCGTATTTCGCCGAAGCTCTTTCCTTTCCTCAAGCTTCGTCGAAAATTTACCTCCTTCAATGTCCCTCGAGGCTAACCTGATTATCTTGCTCCTCCTCCTCCGTGCCTCTACCGTCTCCCATTTTGCGGCAACTCTCTCTCTCTACTCTTTCTTTTCTTCTTATTATTATTATTATCTTTATTATTCTATCGCCTTTCTGATGCTTCTTTCCTTCCCTCCTTCCCCTTCCCCAGCCTCCGTATTAGCTCCTCCTTTCGTTCATTTTCTCTTCTCTATTCAAGTCTTCCTCGAATTTCTCCCTCCTCCTTTTCTTCTCCGATTTCCACTCAAACCTTCTCTCTCCCTTTTCCGTGTGATTTTGCCTTAAACTCTACGCCTTTTTCTGCAGCCTCCGCCAGATTTCTCTTTTACTTTATTCTTCACCCAAAATTTCTGCTCCTTTTCTTTAATTTACACCAAAACTCTCTCTTCCTTTTCTTTGTAATCTTGTCTAAAACTCTTTGCTTCTCTTTTTTCATCCTTTGTCAGATTTCTCCTTTTCTTTCCTTTGCTTTGATTTTCTAACTCCGAAACTCGTATTTTTCTTCCATTTCCACCAAAACTTTTTCTTCCTTTTCTGTACCATTTTGCTTAAACTTTTCAGCCTTTCTCGTTCTTCAACCTTCAGATTTCTCCTTTCCTTTCCTCTACTTTCTTCCCCTAATCTCTTCTGCTTTTCTCCGATTTCCACTCAACTCTCTCCCTTGTCCTTTTCTAATTTTCCTCCTTTTATTTCTCCTATTCCTTCTCCTAATGTTTTTTTTCCTTTGGGTACAAGTAAACCTGTATCCTACTCTGCAATTCCGTTCATTACCAAGATTTCTAAACCAAACTCCTCCTTCTCCTACTCCTCCTTCGTGTCCTATCCATAATTTTCTTTCTTTTATTTCCCTTCATATCTAAACTCCTATTCTTCCTTCTCTTTCTTCGCATTCTATTCTTCATTAACCTCTTTCTTCACTTTTCCTCAGCCTATGTTAATACAGTTTCTCTAATCTCACCATTTTTAATTCAATCTTTTTCTCCTTCTCGCCTTCTCTCATCTCTCCCTCGTTCTATTTTCCCATCTCTCTTTACATCAGTCTTTTTACCTTCTCTCTCCGACCTGCGCCAGACTCCGCCTTTTCTCTCCTCAGCTCTTCCCCGAAACTTTCTACCTTTTCTTTGCCATTCAGCCAAGGTAAAATTTCCCGGGCCACATTCTTAAACATTTCGTTCCCCAAGCACACACGTTTGACTGGATTTCCTCGGGTAGTTTCGTGACCCTGGTTGTAGTTTAATGAAACTTCTGTACTGTACACGCGGATAAACACTCATGGGAAAGCGATCAGTCTCCTTCTTGGCCTTTGGGAAGAGTTACTGTGTGAGAAGTAGAAGTGTCTCAGAAAACCGATTAATCGCTTCCTAGTTAAAACCTTTATACCAGATTTCTCCTTAACTTCCTTTACCTTAAAACTCCAACGTCTCCGGAACCTTTTCTAAGACGCTCCCCCCTCCTCCCAACCCCCTTCTTTTCTCTTCGCCTTTGCTTCTTCACCCAACGCAAAAAAAAATCCTTCACTCCGCTTCTATCCTCCAATCGACCGCTGCGCCGAGTCAGGTTCCCGCTTTCAACAACAGGTGTTTCCACTGATGATGATGATGATGATGATGATGCCTTACTTCCCACGCAGATGTACGGGGGAGAAGCAGGAGAGGGGGAGGAGGAGGAGGGAGAGTCAGGTAGAAGGTTTGCCGAGGGAGAGAGGTAGGGGAGAGGGTGGGGAGGAAGAGGAGAGGAGAGAGGGGAATGGAGAGGAAGGAGAGGCAGGTAGGTTTGGAGAGGGAGTGGAGAGGGCGAGAGGTAGGGAAGAGGGTAGGGAGGAAGAGGAGGGAGAGAACCAGAGGAAAGTGCATTGAGGGAGAGGGAAAGGAGGGAGAGAGAGAGAGGGAGAGAGAGGGGAGAGAAAGGCATTGGGAACGTTAAAGTGGGAGGCTTTGAGTGTTGGGGAGAGAGAGAGAGATAGAGGGAGGGAGAGAGTGGGAAACCTGAGGAAGGGGAGGGAGGGAAGGGCTTAGTGGTGAGTGTCAGAGGGGAGAGGGGAGAGGGGAGGAGCTTGAAAGGCGAGCGTGGGAGGATAGGACAGAGGTTATGAAGTACATGCTTGTATGAAGGTGAAGGGCCCAAGCACACACACACACACACACACACACACACACACACACACACACACACACACACAGATAGGGGCTAGTAATGTAGATACAAACGAAAAAAAATGCTGATATGAGAGAGAGAGAGAGAGAGAGAGAGAGAGAGAGAGAGAGAGAGTGTGTGTGTGTGCAGCTGAGAATTAGGATAAAATGAACAAATTAATGACAAATAAACAAACGTAAAGAAAGAAAGAAAGAGATGAAGAAGAAGAGAGGGGAGAAAAATAATGAGAGAGAGAGAGAGAGAGAGAGAGAGAGAGAGAGAGATCGGGGTGAGAGGACGCGGGAAAAAAAAAGGAATGGGAAGTTTGAGAAAGAAAGAGAAGATGGGAGAAGAAGAAAGAATGAAAGGAGGTTGAGAAGAAAGAAGATGGGAAGGAAAAGAAGGAGCCGAGGAAAAGAAATCGAAAAGAAGAGAGTAAATAGGAATATAAGAACGAAAAAGCTTTAGTAAAATAGGAAGACTAGATAGCAGGAAAAGGAATGAGGAGGATGAGGATGAGAGAGAGGAAAAGGAGCAAAAGGCAGTGAGTGAGTGAGTAAGTGAGTGATTGAGTGAGTGAGTGAGTGAGTGAGTGAGTGAGTGAGTCAGTGAGTGAGTGAGTGAGTGACTGGCTGGCTGGTTAATTGGCTCTCTCTAGTACCTGAAAAATCTGGAGTATCCTAATTTTAACACTAAGGGGGGCGCCAAAACTCACACACAGGGGTCATTTTCTCCCCGTCAACCTACAGCCCCGGGGGAACTAGCTATCGACGGGGGAATAGTTGTGTGTGTGTGCGTGTGTGTGTGTGTGTGTGTGTGTGTGTGTGTGTGTGTGTGTGTGTCGTTCACCCAGGGTCCGATCACGTGCTGGGGGAATAGTGGAGGTTTAAATAGGAGGAGAAATAGAGGAGGAAAATTATGAAAAGGATGCGGAGGAGGAATAGAAAAAGGAGTGTGTGTGTGTGTGTGTGTGTGTGTGTGTGTGTGTGTGTGTGTGTGTGTGTGTGTGTGTGTGTGTGTGTGTGTGTGTGTGTGTTCAGCCTGTCCGTCGCAAAATATGTCCACAAATAACAAAATAAAACATAAAAAAGAGAAAAAAATCAGACTCTGCCAGAAAAGAAGCGCAAGGAAGGATAATTTTGGTCCGTGGGTTGCGGGAGAGAGAGAGAGAGAGAGAGAGAGAGAGAGAGAGAGAGAGAGAGAGAGAGAGAGAGAGAGAGAGAATAAAATCTCATTTGAGCACTGGCGGGACTCGCATCAGACCATAATCACTGCAAATCAATATAGGCGAAGGTGAATACGTCCCTTATTGGAGTGATTGGAGGAGGAGGAGGAGGAGGAGGAGGAGGAAGAGGAGGAGGAGGAGGAGGAAAGGGTATGAGGCTTAGGAGGGAAGGAAGAAAACGCTAGACAGAGGAGGAGGAGGAGGACAAGAGGGGACTATATGTCATGGAGGAGGAGGAGGAAGAAGAAGAAGACGATGAAGATGAAGACGAAGAAGAAGAAGAAGACGAAGAAGAAGAAAAGAGAATAAGGAGTATAAAGAAAAGGAGGAGGAGGAGGAATAGAAAGACCAGAAAGAGGAAATGTATAAGGAATATGAATGAAAGAAGAAAAATGATGAAGAAGAACAGGAGGAGGAAGAGAGAAAGAGAAGAGAACACCATCACAGAAAGAGAGAAATAACAAGAGAAATGAGAGGAGAAACAAGAGGAGGAAGAGGAGAGAGAGAGAGAGAGAAGAGGAGTCGCAGGGGAGGAGGAGGAATAGTGACGCAAGAGGGGAAGGAAGGGAGGCCTCTGGGATGGGTTATGAGGAGGCTGTTCAGGGGATTAGGAGATGAAGGGAGGGCGGAGCGTGTCAAAATTAGGCTGATCGCTTCCTCGCCTGCCTCCCGACGAGCCACTGGATTAGGCGGCGTTGGAGCGGGGCGGGAACGGCGGCGCGTGCAGCGAGGAGACGGGGATTGGAGGGGGACATGGAAGGGGTGAAAAGATGTAGAGACAGACTTCGCTAGAGGGAAATAAAGGCAAAATGAGAGAAAGAGGGAAGGAAGGAGAGAGGAACACCATTTTTGGTTTGAGGTTGATAAGGAAGGAAGGAAGAAATGGTACAGAGAATTAGGGACAGTTAGAAAGAAGAAAAGGAAGGAAGGAAAGAAAGAAGAAGTCAAGTCCTCAAGGGGAGTGACCGGAAGATATTGATAATGAAAAAAAAAGAAAATGCAGGGAAATAAAAGGAAGGAAAGGAAAAGAAAGGAAAAAAGGAAAGGTAAGGAAAGGAAAGAAAAGGAAAGAAGAAGAAAGGAAAGGAAGGAAGGAAAAGAAAGAAAGAAGAAAGAAAATTGGAAAAGAAAGAAAATGCAGAAAAAATAAAAACGAAAGAAAGGAAAAAGATCAGTTCAGGAAAAAAAGACAGAAAAGAGAAAAAAAAGCGATGTATCAAAGAACTCAAGAAGAATGTCAAAACGAAAAAGATAAAAAAAAAATCAAAAAAAAAATCAAAGAAACAAAAACACCAAGAAAGGATTGACCGAAGGAAGGAAGGAAGAAGAGAAAGATGAGATAAAGAGTAACAGAGAGAGGGAAGGATCAATGTACCGAGGGAGGGAATAAAGGAAGGGACAAAGAGATGAAATTAAGAAAAAGAAAGGAAGAGGGGAAGGACAAAGGGAGGGAGAATGGAAGCGAGGAAGGGCGAAGGGAGGGAAGGGGAGAAGGGAAGAACGAATTAAGTGATGACGAAAGAGGAGAGAAGACAGGAATAGGGAAGGAGGAGGAGGAAGGAGGAAGGAGCGAAGGACGGAATAGAGATAGGAAGGCAAAGCTGTAAGGAGAGAAAGAGGGAGAGAAGGAAGGAAAGGATGGAGGTATAAGAAGGAAACTCTGAAAGGAGATAAAGGAGGAAAGGGTGGAGGGAGGAAAGGTTAGTAGAAGATAGGAGAGACCAAGGAAGGGAGAGAAAGAGATAGGAAGGAGAAAAAGAGTGTTCAGGAAATCTCAGCTTGGGGCAAAACAACAACAAAAAGAAAAATAGACTTAAGGAAGGATGATGAAGGCAAGTGATAGAAGGAGGAGAAGGATGCAAGGGAAAGGAAGAAGGGAAGGAGAATGTATAGAGACAAGGATGGATAAAGAAGAACAAGATAGGAGGGGAAGAAGAGGAAGAGAAGGAAGGAAGGGAGAGGGAGAGGGACAAGGAGGTTCTCGTGATCAGCAAGCCTCCACTAGGGAACCGCGCGATCTTCGGCAATAACATCTCGCCTCTCCAGCCTCCCATCACCTTAATGAAATTCTGTTTGATGTCGAGGCTGAGCGGAGGGAAGGAAGGCGCCGCGCGGGGCTCAGCGTGCGCCAAGACGCCACGCGAAGGCTAATGGAACTTGGGGCGCTGCGGCGAGCTTTTCTTCGGCGTCCGGGGCTCCTTAGTTTTTATAATGGGGCTTTGTGGCGTAGCGGCAAGGAGTTGGGAACCTTAACCTTAGTCAGACATAAGGAGAAACATCACCACCACCACCTCCACCACTA
>NC_066542.1:5424662-5499662 GCF_024679095.1 Eriocheir sinensis | reverse complement strand
TCTGCAAGAGGTTGGTTGGTCTATACAAGGCAGCTCCCGTAAACCTAACCCCACCTAACCTCACTATCCATGACCTTATCCAACCTCTTCTTGAATGTATCTATGGTATTGGCACCCACAACATGACTGGTGCCAAGCCTGTTCCACTCTTCCATCAACTGTCAAGCCTGTTCCACTCTTCCACCTACTGTCAAACCTGTTCCACTCTTCCACCGACTGTCAAGCCTGTTCCACTCTTCCATCTACTGCCAAGCCTGTTCCACTCTTCCACCGACTGTCAAGCCTCTTCCACTCTTCCACCGACGGCTGTCTCCTCTTCCTGATGCTCTGCTTTCCTTTTCCACTTCACTCTTTTTCTCCTCTCTCTTCTTCATCCTCATACTTCTCTTCGTCATCGTAAACAAATTTTTGCCTATGTCTTTGTTGAATCTGAATTTGGCAAACTCGATACCGTTGCTACGTGTTCTGCCTTGCCCTTTTTACAACCTCTGTTCTGATAAGTAGATTGTAATGTATTTTTCTTCTTCTTGGGAATCATGAAATACGTCTCTAACCTTTGCTTGTTCTCTGATGCTTGATGTTCGCTTTCTGTCTCGATGTTTAAAGCAGTAATCTATCTCTCCATTTCTCTTTGTGAGCTTTTCTGCTTTCTGAATGTTTTGTGAGGCGTCAAGTTTCTGAACCGTGTATTAGGGCCGCGGGACACACTGATTACACACCTTTGGGCGACGAAATGTTTAGTAATACGGCCAAGAGTCTGTGTTTAACAAAGTCCCTCCATCACATTCCTATTCTCTCTGATTTCTTTTTCGTGTGCTTGGTTTACACTAGTTCTTTGTCCTAGATAGAAAATGTTTTTGAAGTCATGAATATTTTCTGTTCGGTAAAGGTTATTGCTCCTCTCAGTTCAGCGGCATTCTCAGACAGCCGGAGGATTCATTGATATTTTATGACGAGTATTCGAACACTTCCCTATACCTTGCGGTGTTTTGTGAAGGGAATTAAGGAAGCTGCACATATTTTTTAGTTGGTACCGTTTTCTCCGACATTTTTAAGGATAACACCTGATTTTTTTAAAGGTCATATTAGTCTGCGTCAACAATTATGTGGCTGATTTGTCTTTTTTCACCCGTTTTTCAAGGCGTGGTTAGTTGGATTTGTTTATAGAGCGCCTTTTTCGACTGAGTTTATGGTTTGTGGACTTAACTCTGAAAATCCAGCTCTTTTAAATTGTCTGTAGCACCTTTTAAGACTTATGGTTTGTCTACTTCACTCTGAAAATCCAACTCTTTTAACTTTTTAATATCACCTTTTAAGACTGAGTTTATGATTTGTGGACTTAACTCTGAAAATCCAACTCTTTTAACTTTTTAATATCACTTTTTAAGACTGAGTTTATGATTCGTCTACTTAACTCTGAAAATCCAACTCTTTTAACTTTTTAATATCACCTTTTAAGACTGAGTTTATGATTCGTCTACTTAACTCTGAAAATCCAACTCTTTTAACTTTTTAATATCACCTTTTAAGACTGAATTTATAATATGTGGACTTAAATGTGTAAAAATCAAACTCTTCTAACAAATTCCGTCCAAAAATTGAAGTTAAAAAGCCCAACTAATCAAATAACTTAATAAATACTAATATGTCGTTTGGTTTAAGGGGACATTGTATTCAGCAAGCCCTAGTCTCTCATTGGCGTTATTAAATCCCTCGTTCGTTATTTTGTAAACGTCTCTACAGTGGATAAAGTAAGACGAAATTGACCTCTCTTTCGGCCACCTCTTTTGATTCTTTTTTTTTTTTTTTTTAGGAGCAGCGAGTAGCGGGCTTTTTTTTTTATTATGGTTTCCTTTTTTGTGTCCTTGAGCTGTCTCCTTTGTTGTAAAAAAAAAAAAAAACAGAAACAGGAGATAAAAAAGGTAGAAAACAGAAGACACAAAAAGAGCAGGGTAGAGAGCAAGACAGAGATACAAGAGAGAGAGAGAGAGAGAGAGAGAGAGAGAGAGAGAGAGAGAGAGAGAGAGAGAGAGAGAGAGAGAGAGAGAGAGAGAGAGAGAGAGAGAGAGAGAGAGAGAGAGAGAGAGAGAGAGAGAGAGAAGACGAATAAATCATGAAGAGCTTTTAATGACGCAAATTCTCACTCAACTTCAAAGGTTTCATTGCTATTTGGTTCTCTGTTGACATTTGAAAAGCAATGAAAAAAAGGTCATTGGCGTTAATATTTCCTCACTGTGACCTAGATTCCCACGTGTGTCTGTAAATCCTTCTTTGTTCTTGGTCAGTCATTGTAACTGAGACATTAATTCGTAGTTGAGTGAAAAGTGTTGTTAGATTAATGCCTCATTGTTACCAGCACTGCGAGAGGAAGTTAAAGAAATTCCGTGACCTTTCCTTTAAAAGTCACGCCATATTACAGATTGATAGATAGATAGATAGATAGATAGATAGATAGATGGATAGATAGTTATATAGGTAGATAGATAGTTTTATAGATTGATAGATAGGTAGAGAGAGAGAGAGAGAGAGAGAGAGAGAGAGAAACAAGTAGACAGATAGAGAAATGAACAGAAAGAAAAACAGACAGGCACATAAATGAACAGAAACAGACACAGACAGACATGAAAAACGGATAACCGACACATTGTAGGCCTGAGAACACACACACACACACACACACACACACACACACACACATGCACCCACCCACCCACCCCACACACACACATACATACCCCCTCCCCCCACCCCCCACACAAGCAACTGTAAGGGCAGCAGCTGAACAGACAGACAGGCACACAGACACAGACATACAGACAAACACGCCAGACGGTCTCCTCTATAACCCACACCTGCCACAGCGACGGGGAAAATCTTCAAAACAAACATTGACACACGTGGCGGGAGCGGCGGACGTGGCGGGGACGGTGGCGGCGGAGGCGGTATCGGGGCCTTGGATTCGTCTTTGCATACCGTTTTTGTAGAGCGGATTTTCGGCGTGTGATTTGCATACTCCGCTTCCCATTCGATTGTCTCTGTGGCGGGGCGCGGAGACGGAGAAACAAGGGAGGAGACGGAGAGACAAAAGACGTAGAAATAGTAGTGATGAGAGAAAGAAAACATGGAAAAGAAGGGAAGAAGGGGATGAGGAAAAGACACAGAGGAAGAAGGAAAAAGAGGGAGAGACAAAAGACGTAGACAAAGAAGTGATAAGAGAAAGAAAACATGGAAAAGAAGGGAAGAAGGGGATTGAGGAAAAGACACAGAGGAAGAAGGAAAAAGAGGGAGAGACAAAAGGCACAGAATTACCAGGGAAGAAAATGACTAGACAGAAAGAGAAGGAAGGAGAGGGAGAAACAAAACACGCAGAAATATTATCATGAATAGAGAAAGATAACAAGAAAGAAAGTTAAAAAGAGGGAAAATAAGAAGAGAAAAGAGGAAAATACAGAAGGGAGGAGAGGGAGAGACTTCGACATAGTATTGAAGAGAAAAAGAAAACAAGAAAGAAAGTTAAAGAAAGGGAAAATGCAACATCCATAGAAGCATTAAAGAAGAGAGAAAGAAAACACAGAGAAGTAAGGGAGAGAGGGAGGAGAGAAGGCAGAGACGAGGACGCTCGGCACTTCACCTACAAGCACATCGGCCGTCCATCTCAGGGGCGGCCCAAGACTCGGAAAGAAAAACAGCGCTATGGAAATATGACCAGAGTAAAGCTTGAAGGTACGCCGTCTCTCCTTGGGGGTGGGATGTTGTACGCAGCTGTGCCGTGGGGTGCCTCTGCGTAGACTTCACCCATGGTCTGATCACATGCTGGACCTGCGATCGTCACCCAGAGCACACACACTCACTCACTCACTCACTCATCCCTCCCATCTCTTTCTCCGTCTCTCTCTTCTCTGGAAAAATATTAATGAGCATGAATATAAATAAGATGCCGCGGCTCTTTGGAAGGGAAGTTAATATAAAGTTGAAAAGAAAGACTATAAAACATTAGCTATAAATAGTATCAGTGTGTGTGTGTGTGTGTGTGTGTGTGTGTGTGTGTGTGTGTTCATGACCCACTTATACAAATACCTCCTCCTCCTTCTTCTTCTTCTTTTTTCTCCTCCTCCTCCTCCTCCTTCTTCTTCTTCTTCTTCTTTTTTCTCCTCCTCCTCCTCCTCCTCTTTACATTCTTCCTTCTTTTCTTTCCCTTCCTCCTCAGTTTCAAGGACAATCTGCTCGAGGGAGTTCTGGGACGCGCTACGAAGCTGCATGATTCTGTCGGTAAAGGTCATGTCATATAAGGAGACTAGTTAATATTATCTTTTCCATGGAGAAGAGATTACAAGGATGGGACGAGACATAAGTATTTGAGTACCTGAGGAAGTTCCCAATTGTCATTTTCCTTTTGTTCTTTCACTTACTGTTTTTTCCTCTCTTACTCGATGTACTTGTGTCTTTCTCGTTCTCACTCACATGACAGGAACGTTACAGGTACGGTACTTGTTTTGCCCCTACCACATACACCCCCCCCCACACACTCCACACCTCACTACACCAGATCCACTACAGCACTCCATCTCCCACCCCCACATCACCACTAACAGCACACACCACGCCACAACACACCACACCAATCATAACCATCCCTGTCACCACTACCGTCACCACCTAATCACCACCCTCACCGTCACCACCATCCCATCACCACCACCACCACCATAACCACTACCAAAGCACACCACAACGACCCCCCCACACCACAGAACCACCCCTACCAGCACCACGCATCACCACAACCCTCACCTTCATCACCATCCCATCACCACTACCATTAGCATCACCACCATAACCACACCACACCACACCACACCAACCCCCTTCACAAAACCATCCCCACCATCCCCACCACCACCACCACCGCGCAGAGATGACGCCCGCTAATCACCTCTCTCCCTCAGCCCCATCTCGCAGGAAATCTTCTGAATAATCGCATTAGCAAACCGTATTTTATCCAGGAATTAATTTGATACCATAACTGAGGAAATTAGATCTTTTAATGCCCTACTGACGCGTCCCTGAGAAATTAGCTTCCGCTGTCTCTGGGGTTGTCTCTCTCTCTTTCTCTCTGTCTGTCTCTGTCTGTCTCTCTCGTTCGTTCTCTCTGTTTTCCTCTCATTCTTTGTCGTATTCTCTCATTTTCTTTCATTCATTCTCTTTCTCTCATTCTCTTTCTTCTTCGTTCTCTCTCTCTCTCTCTCTCTCTCTCTCTCTCTCTCTCTCTCTCTCTCTCTCTCTCTCTCTCTCTCTCTCTCTCTCTCTCTCTCTCTCTCTCTCTCTCTCTCTCTCTCTCTCTCTCTCTCATTTCTCCCCTCTCTCATTCCCACTCTCTCTGTAATTTAAAATCATCAAAATGGAAGGATTTTCTGACTATTAATTCTGTCATTACTATCACTACTACTGCTACTACTACTACTACTACTACTACTACTACTCAAGTCGTATGTTGTGTGTAAATGCTGCCCCGTGGTTGTGTATAGGCTGACTTACCTAGTGTGTGTGTGTGTGTGTGTGTGTGTGTGTGTGTGGCGGGGGAGGGGTGTGTGTATATGTGTGTGGTGGGGAGATGGGAGCGTGTGTGTGTGTGTGTGTGTGTGTGTGTGTGTGTGTGTGTGTGTGTGTGTGTGTGTGTGTGTGGTGGGGAGATGGGAGCGTGTGTGTGTGTGTGTGTGTGTGTGTGTGTGTGTGTGTGGAGACAACATAAGACACTCAGTAGCTATTATGATTAAGGCGATAAGCGATAAGGAACTGAGTTATATTTTCCGTTAATTCTGTGTTTGTGACCTTCCGTGTTTGGGTCAATTATTTATTTTTATTATCCTAGAAAAAAAACGCATGTATATATTTTTTTCTTTTTATCTTTTCGTTTTACTTAACACTACCACCACCACCACCACCACCACCACCACCACCACCGCCACGTCCCCTTTCATCACCCCCTCCTCCCCCCTTAGCCCCCCGCCGCCACCTGCCACAATTAAACCTTACACTTTCGTCCTTAATTACTAAACTACCTCCCTCCTCCTCCTCCTCCTCCTCCTTTCTCATTTTCCTTCTCCCTCCCTCTCCCTCCCTCCCTGTCTCTCTCTCTTTTACCTCCGTCTACCTCCTTCGCCTTTTTTTTTCTTCTTAATTCGCAACTCCTTCTCTCTCTCTCTCTCTCTCTCTCTCTCTCTCTCTCTCTCTCTCTCTCTCTCTCTCTCCTTGTTCCTCCTTTCTTCCCTCCCTCCTTGTCTCTCTCCTTTCTTCTTCCTCCTTCTATTTATCCCTCCTTGTACCTTCATTTTTTCCCTCCCTCCCATTTTCTCTCTCTACCTTCCTCTACCTTCTATCTCCCTCCTCTTACTCCTCCTTTTTCCCTCCCTCTCTGTCTCTCTCTCTATCTCCTTTTACCTCCATCTCTTTGTACCTTCCTAATTCCCTCCATTCAGTTCTCTCTCCCTCCCTCCCATCTTCTTAATTTCCCTCCCTCCCTCCCTCTCTACCTTCTCTTACCTCCCTCTCCTTGTTCTCTCTTAATTCCCTCCATCATCTCTCTCTCTCCCTCCCTCCTACCCTACCCTCCTCCTCATCCTCCTCATCCTCCTCTTCCGTCTCCCTTGCTGGTTCTCTCCCTCCTTCTGTACTTTCTTCCTCCTCCCCCTCCTCACTCCCCTCTCCTCCCTCTCCCCCCCACACGCTGGTTGTCAAATAAAGCCGTGCAATTAAAAGGCCGTACAATTAAAGGTCATTTGAAGCGTAACATCAAGGAGACGGTCGACCTTTTTCTTTCTTTTTTTCGTTCGTTCTTTCTTTCTTTCTTTCTTTCACATCCTTTCAGTTTTCTATCTTTTCTATCTTTTCTATCTTTCTATCTTTTCTATCTTTTGCATCCTACGGAGAGGGAAGGAGAGCAGAAGAAAAGAAAAGAGACGAAAAGAAAAAAAAAGACAAGAAAAAAGAAAGAAAAGAAAGGAAAAGAGAAGAGAAGAGAAGAAATGGGAAGAAATGAGAAGAAAAGAAAAGAAAAGAAAAGAAGAGAAAAATAAATGAGATCGTTAAGAGTAGAGGCAATTATACGGAGGCGGTGCAGATGAACGAAGAGATAGAAGACGAAGACACCGACGAGGAGGAGGAGGAGGAAGAGGAGGAGGTGGAGGAGGAGGAGGAGGAGGAGGAGGAGGAAGAGGAGGAGGAGGAGGAGCAGAAGAGAGGAGAAACGGGGGAGAAGAATAAGACCTCAGAAATGGCAAGGTATGGGGGGGGGGGGGGTCGGGGGCATGAGTGTCAAGAAAATGGACCTCAACGACAATTAAGGGGAAATATAAATGAGTTAAGGGCACTGGTTAATGGGCGGGAATGACTCATTGATAGGGGGGACCGGGGGGGGGGAGTTTTTTGGGTATGCTTATTGTGGGTCTGGGGGCGATGTAGTAGTGAGAAATGGGCAGAGGGCGGGAATGGGGGCTTGATAATGGGTCTATAATTAATGCCGGAATGGGTTGTTTTGGGTGGGTTCAGAAGTGATGGCTGTGATGTGAGAGGGAGGCTGGAGGTACTGAAGGCCTTAAGGACTATCTATGGTTTTTATTACGGTATAGAAAGCATAACATCAAGGAGTCGCCCGGCACTTTTCTTCCTTTCTCTCTTTCTTTCTTTTTTCTTTCTTTCTTTCTGTCTGTCTTGCTTTCCCCCACATCCATTTTTTCCAGTGTTTTATGATCATTTCTATTTTTTTTCTCCTTCATCCATTAGATAAAACAAAAAGCCAGTCAGAATTGCTACTATGAAAGATATCAGAGAGGAGTGGCCAACAGGGAGGTCAGTTTTGGAGGTTGATGTAGTGGTCTAAGTGTAGTTCGTGGTTGTAGTGTAGATTATGGAGTGGTGTTGTGGCGAGGGCTCGGGATAGCTTGGTCCATGGCTGGTATATGGGAGACACGGTGAGGGTGAGGATTGAAGGAACTTGGAGTGTAATGGTGTGTTAGTGTGAGGTATGAGAGACAGGAGAAGGGAAGAGAAGAGGGGAGAAGAGAAGAGAAGGGTAGGAAATAAAATGAATAAAGGAGAAAATAAAGGAAAAACGAGAACAGAGAAACGAAAGAGGATTAGAGAGACAGGAGAAGGGAAGAGAAGAGGAGAACAGGGAAGAGAAGAGTAGGAAATATAATGAATAAAAGAGAAAAGAAAAGAAAAACGAAAACAGAGAAACGAAAGAGGATTAAAGAGACAGGAGAAGGGAAGAGAAGAGGGGAGAAGAGAAAAGAAGGGTAGGAAATAAAATGAATAAAGGAGAAAAGAAAAGAAAAACGAGAACAGAGAAACGAAAGAGGATTAAAGAGACAGGAGAAGGGAAGAGAAGAGGAGAACAGAGAAGAGAAGGGTAGGAAATATAATGAATAAAAGAGAAAAGAAAAACTAGAACAGAGAAACGAAAGAGGATTAAAGAGACATGAGAAGGGAAGAGAAGAGGAGAAAAGAGAAGAGAAGAGTAGGAAATAAAATGAATAAAGGAGAAAAGAAAAAAAAAAACGAGAACAGAGAAACGAAAGAGGATTAAAGAGAAAAAAAAAGAAGAAAACAAGACAGATCATTGAATACAGAAAGTTTTAATGCAGTAGAATGTAGATGACGGATTATTTGGTGTCAGGAGAGTGAGATATAGCCCTTGATCTATGGGTGTGAGAGGAGGGAGAAGAGGAAGGGGGAACTGACTGCAGGTCGGGTGACGATGCACAGGTGACTGGGTACAGAGGTAGGCAGGTAGGCAGGTACTTGTTGACTCTTCAATTTTGGATGGCGTATTGAGGGTTACCGGGGTGAGGCAGGACGTGAAGGTGAGCTGCTCTTTGGGTAGGTGGAAGGGGGTGAGGTAGAGGAGGTAGGGAAAAGGGGGGGGTGAGGCGCAGAGGGGTGGCGGAAGGGGTGGAAAGGGGGTCGGTGAGATGCACGTAATATCAGAAAAAAAATGGTTATGGGGGTTGGAAAAGGGGGGTTCGTGAGGTCCTAGTCGTATTAGAAAAAAGGGGTTAGGGGGGAAGGGAAAAAGGGGTTGGTGAGGTTCAAAGGGGTGGGGGAAGGGGTGACTAGGGTGAGGGGTTGGGGTGGCTGGTAAGACGCAGGTCGTATTAAAAAAAGGGAAAGATGGTTAATCGTAGTCGTATTAGAAGAAGAGGGGTTAGGAGGGAAGGGAAAAAGGGGTTGGTGAGACGTAGTGGGGTGGCGAAAGGATGACAAGGACGATGGTTTGGGAGGTGGAAGGGGTGACTAGGATGAGGGGTTTGGGAGGTTGGAAAGGGTGACAAGGACGATGGGTTGGGGGAACGGAAAGGGGTGACAAGGACGATGGGTTGGGGGAACGGAAGGGGTGACTAGGATGAGGGGTTTGGGGGGGTGGAAGGGGTGACTAGGACGAGGGGTTTGGGTGGTTGGAAAGGGTGACTAGGATGATGGGTTGGGGGAACGGAAAGGGGTGACAAGGATGAGGGGTTGGGGGGGTGGAAGGGGTGACTAGGGTGAGGGGTTGGGTGACCGGAAAGGGGTGACAAGGACGATGGGTTGGTGGAACGGAAGGGGTGACTAGGATGAGGGGTTTGGGTGGTTGGAAAGGGTGACTAGGATGATGGGTTGGGGGACCGGAAGGGGTGACAAGGATGAGGGGTTGGGGGGGGAAGGAAGGGGGGACTCCAGGTTGGGGGGTAAAAGGGGTGGGTGACAAGGACGATGGGGGGGTTGGGAAAGGTGGTGACTAGGTTGTTGGGTTGGGGGAACGGAAAGGGGTGACAAGGATGAGGGGTTGGGGGGGTGGAAGGGGTGACTAGGGTGAGGGGTTGGGGGAACGGAAAGGGGTGACAAGGATGAGGGGTTAGGGGGGGTGGAAGGGGTGACTAGGGTGAGGGGTTGGGGTGGTTGGTAAGTCGCAGGTCGTATTAGAAAAAAAAAATCTTCCCTTCATCTGCATACGAATGCCCCGCCGATGCAGAGATAAACACGCACGGGGGAGTATCTGGATTACTTAATAGATGGACGGACACGTGTTCTCAAGGACTCTCTCTTTGTCCCTCAACGTTACATAAGACCTTTTTTTGCGCTTTTCTTTCTATCTGTGTTTTCTCTGTTTTTTTTTTTGTTTTCATGTATTCTTTCTTGTTTCGTGTGTTTTTTTGTTTTTTTGTTTTTCATTCTTTTCTTTCTTCATTTTTTCCTGTTTTCTTTCGTTTTATATGCTAACTTTTTTTTCGTTTTCTTTTATTTCCCTTTCACTCTTTTCTATACTTCATATCTATCCATCCTTCTTTCCTCTCTTCCTTCCTTCCTTCCCTTCCCTTCCCTCTTTCTTTATTTCTTTTTCTTTCTTTCTTATTTACTTAGAAATGGAGGTTATGAAAGAGGAGAGAAGGATCGACGACAATAACAGCGTGTGTGTGTGTGTGTATGTGTGTGTGTGTGTGTGTGTGTGTGTGTGTGTGTGTGTGTGTGTGTGTGTGTGTGTGTGTGTGTGTGTGTGTGTGTGTGTGTGTGTGTGTGTGTGTGTGTGTGTGTGTGTGTGTGTGTGTGTGTGTGTGTGTGTGTGTGTGTGTCTGTGTGTGTGTGTGTGTGTGTGTGTGTGTGTGCACTGCCTACACGTATTGCACACTCCAGAAGCCCCAAAGGGAGGAGGAGTGTCGCTCGATCCTGTGTGTGAACCTGTTGATTGCTGCAGAGGAGGAGGAGGAGGAGGAGGAGGAGGAGGGAAGGAAAGGTGAGGATGATTGCAGTATCGGAGAAAGAGAAAGAAGAGGAGGAGGAGGAGGAGATGATGAAAGATGAGGAGGAGGACGAGGAAGAGGAGGAGGAGGAGGAGGAGATGATGAAAGATGCGGAGGAGGACGAGGAAGAGGAGGACGAGGAGGCGAGACAGCACAGGTGAGGGAGTAAGGTAAGGGGAAGGTAAGGGAACGAGGATGAAACGTTGACGGGAGGCTGAAGAACGTACGTCAAAGGAACGGCTTGGTAGGGGTGGTGATGGTGGTGGTGACGGTAGCGCAGTGGAAAAAGATGGAGGGAGAGCCTTTTCCCTTCTACCACCTAAAAGGATTCGGCCCATTACATGAAAGGGACGCGGATGAAAGAAAGTTACAGTGGGGAAAAAGATGGCTGTTTGTGTAGAAGGGAAAGGCTTAGAGGGCTTGTACTCGAGGCCATAGTATTGATGCAAAAAACAGAGATGAAGGACAGGCGAGAGAAAAATTACTACTACGAATAACACGCGTGGGTGGAGTTGGAGGGCTGTGCGGGGGGTGTCACTGCAGCGTTGGCAAAATATCGTACTCACCACATTGCCTTCTCGTAGTTTCTGACATATAACTATTGCGACTATGAAAGAAAACCATCGCTATTTAACATTTTCAACGATAACTTTAATTTTACATTGTTATTTGTAAAGGTACGAGAGCTTTAAGACCTGAAAATGATAAAAATGCGATGTTTAGAGTACGACAGTTTGGCATCGCTGGGTGTGAGGGGACATATGGTCGTGTGTATGGAATATGAAAGTGGAGTGTGAAGGGTCAAGGTGAGGGTCAGGGAAGGTGGAGAATGTGGAGGGATGGTCATTGTATTGGTAGGCATGGTAGTGTGGATCAATGTGTGTTAAGTATGTAAAGTTTGTAGTCTTATATTTTTTTTTATATTAGCGGCATGGAAGGTTTGTCAATGTGGAGAAATTGTAATGTGGAAGGATGGTCATAGCACGTGATAGATGTGGTAATGTGGATCAGTTTGGAAGTGTAGTGTGGAGAGATGGTCATAACACTGATAGGTATGGTAATGTGGATTGATGTGGAATGCAGTGTGGAGGGATGGTCATAGGAGGATGGTAGGTTAGGTAAGGTAGATAGTTGTAGAGTTAGTGCAGTGTGGAGCCAAAACACTATAACATAACACTGGTAGGCTGGGTGAGGTTGGGCAACAAAGATCTGGTTAGGCTGGGTGAGGTTGGTCAACAAAGATCTGGTTAGGTTGGGTGAGGTTGGTCAACAAAGATCTGGTTAGGTTGGATGAGGTTGGTCAACAAAGATCTGGTTAGGTTGGGTGAGGTTGGTCAACAAAGATCTGGTTAGGTTGGGTGAGGTTGGTCAACAAAGATCTGGTTAGGTTGGGTGAGGTTGGTCAACAAAGATCTGGTTAGGTTGGGTGAGGTTGGTCAACAAAGATCTGGTTAGGCTGGGTGAGGTTGGTCAACAAAGATCTGGTTAGGCTGGGTTAGGTTGGTCAACAGAGATCTGGTTAGGTTGGGTGAGGTTGGTCAACAAAGATCTGGTTAGGCTGGGTGAGGTTGGTCAACAAAGATCTGGTTAGGTTGGGTGAGGTTGGTCAACAAAGATCTGGTTAGGCTGGGTGAGGTTGGTCAACAAAGATCTGGTTAGGCTGGGTGAGGTTGGTCAACAAAGATCTGGTTAGGCTGGGTGAGGTTGGTCAACAAAGATCTGGTTAGGCTGGGTTAGGTTGGTCAACAAAGATCTGGTTAGGCTGGGTGAGGTTGGTCAACAAAGATCTGGTTAGGCTGGGTGAGGTTGGTCAACAAAGATCTGGTTAGGCTGGGTGAGGTTGGGCAACAAAGATCTGGTTAGGCTGGGTGAGGTTGGGCAACAAAGATCTGGTTAGGCTGGGTGAGGTTGGTCAACAAAGATCTGGTTAGGTTGGGTGAGGTTGGTCAACAAAGATCTGGTTAGGTTGGGTGAGGTTGGTCAACAAAGATCTGGTTAGGTTGGGTGAGGTTGGTCAACAAAGATCTGGTTAGGTTGGGTGAGGTTGGTCAACAAAGATCTGGTTAGGTTGGGTGAGGTTGGTCAACAAAGATCTGGTTAGGTTGGGTGAGGTTGGTCAACAAAGATCTGGTTAGGCTGGGTGAGGTTGGTCAACAAAGATCTGCTTAGGCTGGGTTAGGTTGGTCAACAGAGATCTGGTTAGGTTGGGTGAGGTTGGTCAACAAAGATCTGGTTAGGCTGGGTGAGGTTGGTCAACAAAGATCTGGTTAGGTTGGGTGAGGTTGGTCAACAAAGATCTGGTTAGGCTGGGTGAGGTTGGTCAACAAAGATCTGGTTAGGTTGGGTGAGGTTGGTCAACAAAGATCTGGTTAGGCTGGGTGAGGTTGGTCAACAAAGATCTGGTTAGGCTGGGTTAGGTTGGTCAACAAAGATCTGGTTAGGCTGGGTGAGGTTGGGCAACAAAGATCTGGTTAGGCTGGGTGGGGTTGGTCAACAGAGATCTGGTTAGGCTGGGTGAGGTTGGTCAACAAAGATCTGGTTAGGCTGGGTGAGGTTGGGCAACAAAGATCTGGTTAGGCTGGGTGAGGTTGGGCAACAAAGATCTGGTTAGGCTGGGTGGGGTTGGTCAACAGAGATCTGGTTAGGCTGGGTGAGGTTGGGCAACAAAGATCTGGTTAGGCTGGGTGAGGTTGGTCAACAAAGATCTGGTTAGGCTGGGTTAGGTTAGTCAACAAAGATCTGGTTAGGCTGGGTGAGGTTGGTCAACAGAGATCTGGGTAGGCTGGGTTAGGTTAGTCAACAAAGATCTGGTTAGGCTGGGTGAGGTTGGTCAACAGAGATCTGGTTAGGCTGGGTTAGGTTAGTCAACAAAGATCTGGTTAGGCTGGGTGAGGTTGGTCAACAGAGATCTGGTTAGGCTGGGTTAGGTTAGTCAACAAAGATCTGGTTAGGCTGGGTGAGGTTGGTCAACAAAGATCTGGTTAGGCTGGGTGAGGTTGGTCAACAAAGATCTGGTTAGGCTGGGTGAGGTTGGTCAACAAAGATCTGGTTAGGCTGGGTTAGGTTAGTCAACAAAGATCTGGTTAGGCTGGGTGAGGTTGGTCAACAGAGATCTGGGTGGGCAGGGTTAGGTTGGCAAAGATCTGCATAGGTTGGGTGAGGTTGGCAAAGATCTGGGTAGGCTGGGTAAGATTAGTCAACAAAGATCTGGTTAGGTTGAGTAAGGTTGGCAAAGATTTGGGTAGGCTGGGTGAGGTTAACTAGCAAAGATCTGTCGAAGAATCTACTGCAGTCCTCCTTAAATGACAGAATGTACCTCAGTTCTTCATAAATAATAGAATGTACTCCCGTTTCTTAAAAGGGATAGAATGTACTACAGTTTTCCATAAATGAGAGAATGTACTACAGTTTAAGGGATAGAACATAGTGCAGTTTTCATAAGTAATAGAATGTACCACAGTTCTTTATAAGTGACACACCGCCCACTTGCGTATGCCTCTCCGGTACACAGGTGGGCGGCGTACACAGATCACTTCATCCCAAAGTTTCGCAAGACCAATTCATAACCATGCACCACGAGACGATGATTCAGCGGGTGATCGCAATCTACATGCAAGCAGTGTCGCACGGTAAACAAAAGGAAGAGTCAAGCAGTGCGGTCATTTGGGCCAAGCAGGTGATATAGAGTCAGCCCACGGAGGTGATGTCAGAGGGGGATCATGGTTGCCAGATTGTCGTACTCAGCCTCCTATGTTTGCTGATTTCCGACCCCAAAACTGCCTCCTCTACCCCAATACCTGCCTTCATAGATAGTTATTGTTAAAACGGTTAATTATTGGTGTTTTTTTGGCAATAACTACGGCTCAGAAACCGGTAAATAATGGGCTCTGAGTACGATAATCTGGCATCGGTGGGGGGGAGGGACGCGGGCAAAACCTCAGCGGACAAATTCACCTCACAAGCTCACAGGACAGAGGTTCGTATCATAAAGCAGATCGTCGCCCAAGCATGAATTTTTGACAAGGTTTTCGTATGAGTTGTGGGCATTTCCAGGGATGCTTTTATGACTCTGGTAGTAGTTTGACCCTTCTTCTGTACCGTGAACCTAAACTACCACTGATAAGAACCCGACTTATCTCATTTTTGGCTTCTGGAAATGGTTGATGCAAGAGTCCATAGCGTTTAGCAATACCTCACCAGAACTCACCGGGCATAAATTCACTAGTTAGATGCAGAGTGGGACAAAAAATCACTGAGTTTAGTAAGATTAGGTTCGGTTTGTTTTGTTTTGGTAGGGTTAGGCTAAGTTAGGCTTGGTTTGGTTAAGTTTGGTTAGATTAGGGTAGGTTAGGTTTGGATAGGTTAGGTTTGGTTAAGTTAGGGTAGGTTAGGTTTGGATAGGTTAGGTTAGGTTTGGTTTGAGTTAGGGTAAGTTAGGTTTGGTTAGGGTAGGTCAGGTTTGGTTAGGGTATCTTAGGTTTGGTTAGGTTAAGTTAGGTATGGTTTGGGTTAGGGTAAGTTAGGTTAGATTAGGTTAGGTCAGGATAGGTTTGGTTAGGTTAGGGTAGGTTAGACCAAACCTAACCAACCCTAACTTAACCTCAACCTAACTTGCTTGTTGGAAATAAATACACTTACTTACTTTACACTTGAAGAAATCACTTACGGACCGTCACCACCGAACCTTCCACCATCTAGATCAACCACAACCACAACTACCACCACCACTACCGTTTTCACCACCACCACCACACTCATCCAATACCACACCACATGTCACAAATATCCACCACCATCACCGCGTCTGTCAACACCACCACCACTGTCACCACCACCACCACCATCACCGCGTCTGTCAACACCACCACCACCACCACCACATGTCACAAATATCCACCACCATCACCGCGTCTGACACCACCACCACCACCACCACTGTCACCACCACCACCACCATCACCGCGTCTGTCAACACCACCAAAACCACCACCACTGTCACCGCCGCCGCCGTGCCTCCCCTTCACCCATAATGAACACATAAACGCCGCGGCCTCGAGATAAGATGTAATTATTCAGGATGTGGTGATTTAACAGTCGTATTGAATAACCGTGAGTGCAGCGGAGATGAATAATGAATGGACGTGCAATTAGAAACAGATAATTACTTTTGGGGGGATTAGTGTGCCGCGCCGAATGCCTCAGGTCGTGTTACCGCGGGAGAGAGAGAGAGAGAGAGAGAGAGAGAGAGAGAGAGAGTGAGAGTGAGAGTGGGTATGCAAAAAAATGTAGGATAAAAAAAAGTCTTGCTACCAACTCCAATAAGGATGCCAAAATTGATGCTGGTCTTAATAATGAGAAGAAAAAAAACAGGAACACTGGCATCAACAAAAACAACAACGACTACTACTACTACTACTACTATTACTTATGCATCTACTACTAACTCTCACTGTTATTGTTATTATTACTAGTCATTATCATCATTATCATTATTATTATTTAAATTATTATTACTATTATCATCATTAGTCGTTAGAAAATATATGCGGAGGATATTTGACGAAGATAATTGAATTGACGTCGAGAAAGTTGTCATTTAAGGAGCGGCTTAATCACGTAAATTTGCATCCTGTCGAAAGGCGAATGGCTCTCGGAGATTTGACTGAAGTTCCTAAGTAGATGACGAGTTTGGAAAGGGCGATGTTAATAAGACTTTTAGTAGAAGATAGAGGAAGGGATGGTCTTTCGTTTTGGTTTGGAGTTTACTAAATTCATATTGGGAGGAACATTGGGATGACGGGTTCATGTGGTTGAAGCGTGGGTGAGTTAGGGGGCAAATTTTCCGTGGATCTTCAGTCAAACCACGATTTCCGCTGGCGTGGTTCTCATATTTCCGTGGTTTTCCGACGTGTCCACGATCTTCCAAAGTTACGTTAGATTTCACCGAAGGACGACGGTATTACTCACCATCATCATCAGCAACAATAACAAGAAACAAATGAGAACCACGCTAGCGGAAATCGTGGTTTGACTGAAGATCCACGGAAAATTTGCCCAGTGAATAACCTCTTTTGGTGGATCTGGCAGTCATGTGCTGAGTCTCCGAAGATTGAACGTTTGAGAGAGAAAGTTTGATAAATTCACTAACAGAGGAAATCGATATGGCGGATAACTCTTGTACGTATATATGAACTACAACATTATCAGTTAAATACGTAGTTGTTTTGCTGTCGAGCGTACTAAGAGTCAGCGTTATGTCAACATTAACGAAATTTTAGACGGTCTGACCCCCCCCACCCCCACCCTTCAACCCCCCCCTCTCACCCCAACCCCTCCCCCACCCTTCCTTCTGATCCCCCACTCCTTCCTTCCCCCTCCTCCCCACCCACTAACCCCCTACCCCTCCCTTCCCCAACCTCTTTCCCCCCTCTTCTCTACCCCTTTCGTTCCCCTTTAATCCCCACCCCTTCCTTCCTCCTAACCCCCTACCCCTTCCTTCCCCCTCTCCCCCTACGCACTAACCCCCTACCCCTCCTTTTCCCCTAACCTCCTCCCCCCTTTCCTCTACCCTTTCCTTTCCCTCTCACCCCCCACCCCTTCCTCCTAACCCCCTACCCCTTTCTTCTCCCTCTCCCCCTCACCACTAACCCCAACCCCTACTCACCCCCAACCTCTTTACCCCCTCTTCTCTATCCCTTCCTTCCCCAGACCCCCTCCCCCCCTCTCCCATACCACACCCCTCCCCCTAACCCCCTCCCTCCCCCCTTTTTGAATGCGTCGGAATGTGTGGGTGTGGCCAGTGCCTTTTTTTTCCCCTTTTTCCTTTTTTTTGTCCACCGTGGCCTCCCCTTATGGGCGGCAGAGACAAATGACCCCGGGGCCTCGCGACGTATGGGGGGCGGGGGGGCGGGGGCTGCAGGGGAGGAAAAGGGGGAGAGGAAAAGGGCTTCATATGGTAAGGGAGGAAGTGCTGACAGGCTGGAACTGATTGTACACATGCTAATTAGTACACACACACACACACACACACACACACACACACACACACACACACACACACACACACACACACACACACACACACACACACACGTACGGACAGATTTTATGGTGTTGGAAACTGGAGAAAAAAATACAATTGATCGAATTTGATTTTAAAATGCTGACGTTTGTAGCGATGTGGGCAGGGAAAGGGAGGAAAGGGAGGGAGGGAGGGAGAGAAGGAAGGAGGGAGGAAGGGAAGGAAGGAGGAAAGGATGAATGGAAGGAAAGAGAGAGGAAGGGGAGGAAAGAGGGAGGAAGGGAAGGAAGGAGAAGAAGGAAGGAAGGAAGGAAGGAAGGAGGAAGTGAAGGAAAGAGGGAGGAAGGGAAGGAAGGAGGGAAGGATTAAGGGAGGGAGGAAAGGAGGGAGAGAGGGAAGGAAGGAAGTGAAGGGAAAAAGGAAGGGAGGGAAAGAGAAAAGGGAGAAAGGAAGGGAGGAGAAGGAGGAGGGATTGAGGTAACGAGAGAGAACGTGAGGAAGGGAGGGAGGGAAAGGAAAGCGGAGAGGTAACGTAACGAGGGGGAACATGAGGGGGGGGCGGGGAAAGGGGGGTTGGGTGGGGGGAGGGGGGGGAGGGTTTATACAGTATGAGGTGACGAGAGGCAGAGTTAGGAATGGGAATTGTGGCCTCCTCCTCCTCCTCCTCCTCCTTCTCCACCTCCTTCTCCACCTCCTCCTCCTCCTTCTCCACCTCCTCCACCTTCTCCACCTCCTCCTCCTCCTTCTCCACCTCCTCCTCCTTCTCCACCTCCTCCTCCTCCTTCTCCACCTCCTCCTCCTCCTTCTCCTCTTTGGCCATGATTTTTGTTCTTCATCTTGTTCTTTGTTCTTCTTGTTCTTAATCTCCATCCTCATAGTCATTGTTACCAGCAAAATCCCTTCTCTTTTTTTCTTCCTCTCTCCTCCTCCTCTTCCTCCACTGTATTCATAATTACTGTTCTTGTTCTTCTTTGCTCTTGTTCTTGTTCTTCAACGTCACAGTAACCATCAACATCATCTTCTTTTCTTCCTTTCTCCTCATTTTCTTCTTCTTTGGCCTTGATTCCTGTTCTTGGTGATGTTCTTTGCAATTCTTCTTGTTCTACATCTCACAACATCATAATCACCATCACCAGCAACATCCCTTCTCCTTTTTCTTCCTCTCTCCTCCTCCTCTTCCTCTGTGTTCATGATTACTGTTCTTCTTGTTCTTCGTCTTTGTTCCTGTTCTTACTCTTTAACGACTTTTGGCTTCCTCTTCCTCCCTCCTCATCCTCCCTCTCCCTTCTCCCTTCTCCCTTTCACATTTAGCGGACATTCAGATACACTAGTGACCGAGAGGGGGAGGAGGGCGAACAGACTGAGGATGAGAAGGCAAGGAGAGGCTCGGGGGAAGGAGACGGACCAGTAGAAGGGGTGGGGGAGCATGTATGAGTGGACGACGGTCGAAACTGATACAGGATTTAGGCTACAACAGAGGCAGGTTACGCACTCCCAGCTGGGGCCTACACGTGAAGAGGAGTTTGAGAGGGTAATAACTCCCCTTGACTGAGGCTGGGGGAGTAGAGTGAGGGGTAGGGAGGCGAGGGTAGCGGTGAGGGGGAAAGCCGGGGAAGGTTGTTTGCCGCGCAGGATGACCACGTAAGGAAATCTTGATATGCACAGAGCGATCCAGAGACGTATTAGATATTCCAGAGTGTAAAGGCGGCCATTTGGGAGGACGGGAAGGGGGAGACAGATGACCAGGGCGAGAGAGAGAGAGAGAGAGAGATTTATAGATTTACATAGAAAATCAGACCACAGACCCATGGTCAGACTTGGTGGTCTGTCCTGAAACCTAAGTGATTTTACATTAATCAGAAGACTCCAAAACGTTGCATTTCTACTCTAGTTGATATTAAATTGAAGGAAGTGACGGTCGAGCTTATTTTTGAAGGAGTCAATCGTGTTACACTGGACCACTGACGGTGGAAGCTTATTCCATTCTCGCACTACAACGTTGGTGAAGAAAAATTTGGTGCAGTCTGAATTTACTTGTCTACATCTGAGTTTTACGCCATTGTTCCTCGTGCAAAGTGTCATCGATCATAAACAATGTTGATCTGTCTACATTCGTGAAACCATTAAGTATTTTAAAACATTCGATCAGTTTTCCTCGGAGGCGACGTTTCTCAAGAGAGAACATGTTAAGGGTAGAAAGCCTTTCTTCGTAGGATTTGTTGCGCAAGGAAGGGATCATTTTCGTTGCCCGACGCTGAACACCTTCTAATTTAGCAATATCCTTTGCATGGTGGGGAGACCAAAACTGTACCGCATATTCCAAGTGGGGTCTGACTAAACTGTTGTAGAGCGGGAGTATTACATCTTTATTCTTGAATACAAAGTTTCTTTTAATGAAGCCCAACATTCTGTTCGCTTTATTTGCTGCATCGATGCATTGCTGTGAGAATTTGAGGTTTGACGCGATTTTGACCCCCATTTGACGCGATTTTGACCCCCAGAGAGAGAGAGAGAGAGACAGACAGACAGACAGACAGACAGAGGTAAAAACATACATACTAACATACAGGCATAAAGACAGACAGATAGAGATACATTAAAAAGGAGGTTAACAGACATATAAACAGACATACAGACAGACCCAGAGAGATATACATACATACATATATACAAACAGACAGACGGACAGACAGACATACAGGGACAAAGACACAAACAGACACAGCCGCAGATCAACAGATGAATGACAGATAGACAGACAGATAGACACGGAGAATCACACCCAGTAACACAGACACACAGACACAGATTCAAACACACGAGACAATGTGTTCCAAAATCAATTAATGGCACAGACACACAGACACAGAAACACACAAACACACAAACAAACACGGGGAGAGAGAGAGAGAGAGAGAGAGAGAGAGAGAGAGAATCTACATTATTGCTGGACTTCGCAATGGATGTCACTAAGGCCTCGATGCACGGCTCCGGGGAACAGCCAACCATCATAGGGAATATTGAGTAAGGGGGGGGCAGGGGGGCGGAGGAGGGGAGGGGTGATGCTGGTGGTGGTGGTGGTGATGGAGCAGTCCGGGGTGGGGGGGGTGAATGAATATGGAGGGAAAAGGAGGGAGGGGGGTGTGCAGTGAGTGAGGGTAGATTTGAGGGGTGGTAGTGATTGGGTGGTGGTGGTGGTGGTGGTGAAGGTGAGTGAATATTGACGAGGGTGATGAGTGTTGGGGCGTATGGAGATGAAAGGGAGGGGGGTAGGGAGAAGGGGGTCAAGGGTGTGGGGGGGTTGGGGTGAGGTGACTGAGGGAGGAGGGGGAGGCAGGGTAGGGTAGGAAGGAGTGTGAGAGGGGGAAGGAAGCAGGGAGAGAAGGGGGGTAGGAAAGAGGGGAGGGGGTAGGAAGGGAGGGGGGGGTAAGGGTGGTTAGGGCAGGAGGGTAAAGGATGTAGGAGCTAGTGTGGTAGGGGGAAGGAAGGAAGGAGAGAAGGGGGGTAGGAAAGAGGGGAGGGGGTAGGAAGGGGAGGGTGGTAAGGGTGGTAAGGTTGAGGGGAGGGAGTGAAGGGAGGCTGGATTAGTATTCGTGTATTTGTCGACGTAGTGAATAATGTGTCCAAGATATATTTATTGTGGAGCCGAATTATTACGTCTTGACTTCACTCACATTTTTTTCTCCTTTATTTTCTCTTTTTTTCCTTGTCATGTGCTGTTGTTTTGGTTCTCGTTTTCGTCGTGGTCATCATAATCAGTGCTAATGTTATTGTTATTTTTGTTATTATTATTATTATCATTATCAACTGCATCATCATTATTTTTCTTCTTTATCTCTTATTCGTTTTCTCGTTCCTTTTTTTTTCTTTTCCTTATTTTCGTGTAATTCGCATCTGACTGTCCCACTTCGTTATTCGGTCAAACTTTACTGTAGTGTGTGTGTGTGTGTGTGTGTGTGTGTGTGTGTGTGTGTGTGTGTATATCAAATTATATTACCATACAGCGAAACTTTCCTCGTGTGCATATATACCATAATAAAAAGTAATAACACTGTATATCAAAACTTTCCAGCCCAGATCCATTTTGTTACTCTCCTCTAACAAAACTTTTCTCCTTCTTCCACAGGTGAGTGCGGGCGGGCAGGTGAGGGCGAGGCGGCACCATAGGAATATAAAAAAAAAACACTCACTGAAACTAGAAATGAAATAAAGAAACAAACACATTCAAAAAGGTCACAAAAATGAAGTAAAAAGTCTCCCCTCTTGTGTGTGTGTGCGAGTGTAGGTGTGTGGGTGTATGTGGGTGGGTGGTTGGGTGTGGGTGTGGGTGTGGGTATGGGCGTGGGTGAGAGTGGGTATGGGTGTATATTTCACATTGTTACATATCTACACTAGGTCCAAGCAGTTACGAGATCACTTCTGTTGGTTAATGTTTACTAAGATTAGTGTTACGTACGACTAAGGGGAATAATCTATGACTATGTAACTATAACTATACAAAATTGCAACATATATACACATTTTGCTCACACGGAAAGGGAATTGGACACTACTATTTAAATTATATATCACTTGAGAAAAAATATATGTACTTCAGGAATTCTAACATTAAATTCACACACTCGTTTCGCTTGTATTTCATCTACTACATTTTTTTTTGTGTGTGTAGCTACGTTCGATTTGCTAAAAGACGAATAACTCACTTAAGAAAAATCGTCTATACCTTAAGGAATTCCACCATTTCTCCATTCACTTCGATTCTGTTTCACTCACCACAAGAATATTTCCGCACGTTTGAACCCCAGTAAGAAAAATCATATGTACTTTAAGGATTCTACCATTTCTTCATTCATTTCGTCTCTGCTTCGCCCACTACAAGTATTTATCTCGTATTTATTTCGTTTTTGTTTCGCGCACCACAAGTATATTTCCGCTCGTTTGATCCCCCAGTAAGAAAAATTATGTGTACTTTAGGAATTCAATCATTTCTTCATCTATTTCGTCTCTGCTTCGCCCACTACAAGCATTTATCTCGTATCTATTTCGTTTTTGTTTCGCCCACCTTATGTTAATTTCCGCTCGTTTAATTCCCCCAGTACGAAAAATCTATATACTTTAGGAATTCCATCATTTCTTCATCTATTTTGTCTCTCCTTCGCCCACTACAAGCATTTATCTCGTATCAATTTCGTTTCTGTTTCGCCCACAACAAGTATATTTTTTTGCGTGTGTACGAATGTTTGAGTCGCCAGGAGGAGCGATCCGGGCGAGGTCTTTCGTTTTTCTCCTTATTTATGATGAGTCGCCCTTCAAGTCATCGCTGGTCCGCTCAGGTGATTGATCGTGAGCGTTTGTGGTTGTTTTTTGTGCCATCGTTTTCCCGCAGCAGTCCGTCGAGCTGGCTATTTGTGTCAATCTTTCACTCAGCCAGCCGTGTCCAGCCCGCCCTCCATGCCTACGTCTCTCTCTCTCTCTCTCTCTCTCTCTCTCTCTCTCTCTGCTTTTTTTCTGTTCCTTTTTGTGTCTTTTCCTTTATTTTCCATCTTTCCTTCTGTTCATTCATTCTTCCACTTACAATTTTTATTTCTCTCTCTCTGTGTCTCTGTGTCTGTCTCTTTGTCTGTCTTTTTGTCTCTGTGTCTCTGTGTCTCTCTCTCTCTCTCTCTCTCTCTCTCTCTCTCTCGCACAATATCTATCTCTATCTATCTATCACTGTCTCGACTACCACTTTCTCTCCATTGTCTCTCTCTCTCTCTTCCTCTCTCTAGTCTATTCCATTCCTAATCTTCCTTCCCTTCCTTCCTCCCTCTCTCTCTCCCTCCCTCACCCGCTGATTTATAACCCTGGACGCTTATGAAGTTGTCCAGTCCTCCGTGGATTTGTGGCAGGGCGTAGAGAGAGAGAGAGAGCGAGAAAGGGAGAGAGAGAGGCAGAGATACAGACCTAGGAATAAGAGGGAAATGGAAGAGAGGAAGAGCCAGGAGAAGAAGGAGGAGGAAGACGAGGGAGTATATGAGTTTGGGAAATATTCTGTGCCATTCCGGAATAAGACATTTTCTGGAGTCGTTGATATGCAAATTGTGCAAGTTCGTCTACGGGTGAAGTCGGGAAGGTGAGGTGAGGCAGGAGGCTCGGTGGGTGAAAGAGGGAAGGGGGAACTGAACCATGGGGGAGGCAGGAAGGTGGGTGCAGGGGGAAAGGAAGGGAGGTGAGGCTGTAAGGGAGGAGGAATAGGAGAAGAAAGGATGAAAAGAAGGAAGGATATTTGCGAGCGAAAGAGAATGAAAGAGAAAGAAAAAGGAAATGATGAGGAAGAAGTAAAGGAAGAAACGGTAATAGACGAATGAAATAGAGATTGATAGATGCAGAGAGAGAGAGAGAGAGAGAGAGATGGGGGGCATTTCACTGGACATCGAGGCTACACTCTCTGCTTACCAATGACCTATCCTCCCTCCCCCTCCCCCCCTTTTTTCTCCCTCTCTCCCTCCCTCTCTCCCCTCACCCCTTTTCCTCCCCTTCATCCCTCTCCCTCTTTCTCCCTCTCCCTTAACTCTACGTATTGCTCTCTCTCTCTCTCTCTCTCTCTCTCTCTCTCTCTCTCTCTCTCTCTCTCTCTCTCTCTCTCTCTCTCTCTCTCTCTCTCTCTCTCTCTCTCTCTCTCTCTCTCTCTCTCTCTCTCTCTCTCTCTCTCTCTCTCTCTCTCTCTCTCTCTCTCTCTCTCTCTCTCTCTCTCTCCCTTTCCTCCACCCTCCTTTCCTTTTTTCGTCTTGATTTCTGTTTCTTTTTTCTTTTCATTTTCTTCTTTTCCTCTTTTTCCTCTTTTTTTCTGTATCTCCTTCATTTGTTATTCTTTCCTTTCTTTTTTTTCCTTTCCTCTCCTTTCCTTTCCTTCCTTCCCTCTTTTCATTCTCTCCTATATCTACATCTTTTTGTCCTTCCCTTTCCTCTTCTTCTTTCCCATCTCCTTCCTATCTACATTTTCCTTATTTTTCCTTTCCTTTCCTTTCCTTCCCTCGTTTCCTCCTCTCTCATCTACATCTTCCCTTTTTTTCCTTCCCTTTCCTCCTCATCTCCCATCTCCTTCCTTACATCTATCTACATTTTCCTTATTTTTCCTTTCCTTTCCTCCTCTTCACCTCCATCTCCTCCTCCTCCTCCTCCTCCCTCATATCTCCCTCTTCCCCGCTACCATTACCGCAATTCTCCCTTATCTCCCTTATCTCCCTTTTCCCTCTCCTTCCTACTTCCTATTTACCCATTCTATCTACGCTTCCTCCTCCCACCATACCTCCTTTCCTCCAGTTTCCTCCAGTTTCCTTCCCATCCTTTGCTCCATTTCCTCCGCGATTCCTCCTCTCCCTACATACTTCCTCCGGTGCCCCTTCTCTCCCTCCCTCCCTTCTCTCTCTCTCTCTCTCTCTCTCTCTCTCTCTCTCTCTCTCTCTCTCTCTCTCTCTCTCTCTCTCTCTCTCTCTCTCTCTCTCTCTCTCTCTCTCTCTCTCTCTCTCTCTCTCTCTCTCTCTCTCTCTCTCTCTCTCTCTCTGTGGTGCCCCGAGGGCTGCGACACCACTCGTGTCATCATCATCTTCACCGGCAATATTTTCCGATGACAACAGCGGTATCGACCGCTAAAACACAACACGGACTCCAACACATGATTGTCCCCACTGTTCATTTACCAACCTATACACAATTGTAATTGCCCATTAACGCACCCGCTTATCTCTAAGCCAAAACACAATCACCTCTGCAAAAACAGGATCAGCCGCGGAACAAAATGTTATGAAAACAAAGCTGCGTCACCGCGTGAATTAAGCATGTCGGTTAGGTAGATTATTGTATGAGCTCGGTGTGAGTTTGATGTATGACTCACACGCCTGACGTATTACCCTCGCGATATCTGCCTATATAAGAAGCATTTTCTCCAGGCTTGACCTCAGATTAACCAGCACTCTGTTCGTTGCTGGACACTCAGTTGTCCTTCCCTAGACAACATGGGTAGAACATTCATCGTTGCTACTGTGAGTATGGAGTGAAGAATTACCATAGAGGAAAGCGTATCTAACATATCTATTGTGTTCTATTATCTTAGTTTTACTTAGGATTATATTTCTATGATACTTTATTGTGTGAGTTTTTACTCAATATTATACCAGTGTTAACGTCAGTAACCAATAGTGAAAGAAAACCTGAAGACTCATTGAGTCTAGTAAGCCAGTCGCTGGTTTAAACAATATTTTTACCCTCTGTAATATTAAGTAGTATTAAGGTAGAATAAAATACATATAAGAAAGGCGACACCGTTTCATCACCCCATTTATGAACTCCTTTAAATACTCCTAAAGTACCAGAATTTTAAGTCAAGTGTCACTAATACAAACAGTGTGTCGTCTCCCCTGTGTGACCCGGATTACGGGTTACAACATTGGTGTCAGGTGTGGGGTGGTGAAACATTTGGTGAAACTTGTGGTGAAACATGTGGTGAAACTTGTGGTGAAACTTGCGATTTATATTGGTTTATATTGGTATTGTACTGGTGTATGTCCACATCCGAAAGCGAGGGAGAAGACAGTTATTCTTGGAATTACGGAATAAGACTTTAGAGTTAAAAATGCCAGACGAAGGCAAGAACCCTCCCCCCAAAAAAGAAGATGGAAAATCGATCACCCTTGCCCATGATGATCTTGTCACGCTACTTAGCCGTCATACCTTGAATGATTTTAGTAGAGTGCAGGGACTCTTATATTTTTGTGGTGGAGAAGACAAAACTATCAAAGCACCAAACCTCCCATGCCATAAGCTAGCAAAGAAATGGATAGAGGATATTGAAAGCCGGACACAGGCAAATTGGGACACTACCGGAAAGATTGAGTTAGCCAAACAATATGCCCTGGGAGCAGCGCGCGATCATCTCCTCGGTTGTATCACTAGATGTGGACAGGATTGGGAAAAAGTAAAGGAAGACTTCCTACGTGTGTTTCCCACAGTAAGGACCTTTCGGTCCTCCAGAAAGAATTGGGAGAGGCAAAACGGCGGACAGGAGAAAACATCCGCACCTTCCTCATCCGCCTGGAGACATTGAGAGACGAGTTGATCGCTCTCAAGCCTGACAAT
This sequence comes from Eriocheir sinensis, assembly GCF_024679095.1. NCBI lineage: Eukaryota > Metazoa > Arthropoda > Malacostraca > Decapoda > Varunidae > Eriocheir > Eriocheir sinensis. The sequence continues at coordinate 5,472,755 of NC_066542.1, read as the reverse complement.
GCCAGTTTCCTAACTGAGATAACCGCTTTACGGCTCAGAGAGGCTTTCCTCCGGCCCTCTTACTCATCCTAACGGAGGCAGAAAAGGGGACCCACATAAGGTATTAAAGAAAGGGTATAAGTATATTAAAGCTTATACAGAGTCGAAGCTATCCGATTCCGATATCGCCAAAGAAATAAAAGTGCTGAACGTCTGTTCCACCCAGGCATCCGGACCCAAACATGTCTCAAGCCCGTCCTCCACGCCCTCCAGGCCAGTCACGTTACCCGATACCCCAAAGGGGAGGACGGCACGCCGCGCCACCTACACGCCCATATGGGAACGCGCCCACGCCACCTACATGTTATGCTTGTGGGTATGTAGGACACATGGCTCGCGATTGCACATATGGAAGGCAGTATAGGGGTGCCTACCACCCACCAACGGGCTCTCGGTACCCTCAGTACCAGCCCACTCGAAACAGGCGTCAGCCTGTCTCTGCCTTGCGCTGCCTGGCGCCCGGAGTACACGGCCGGTCCCCCCCCCGGTCGCTCCGGGGTTAACCCTGACCCCGAGAAAAACAAAAAAAACACGACCCCAGAGTAGCTGCGGCAGTCCACGGCCCTACCAACGCCCTCACGTTGAGATTATGCGTAGGCGCTAATGCACAAAAGGAGATGGTTTACGCAATGCTAGACACAGGAGCAGGAGCGTCCCTAATAGAAGAAGATTTATTTAGGAAGGTAGGCGGGAAGATGATAGTTACAGAACCTCTCTCCATACAAGGTAGATCGGACTCAATCCCTAATAAAGGACTAGCCGCAGTAGTAGTAGACTTTGGGCACGGAGAAATTATAGAAAAGTTTGTAGTAATATCACAAGGTATAGTGTTACCAACAGCAGTTTTGTTGGGCCTAGAATTTATGTGGAGACAAAATGTGGTAGCTGCACCGCTGGACACACCTGGGCAGTTTAGTGTAATGGTGGGCGCCTACCCAGTGGAAGTACATTCCTGGCTGCGGACGATCTGAGCCCGTACCCAGAAGATCATAAACCTACTTTAGACGAGATGGAGGAAGTACCAGTGAAAGCATACGCTATTAACGTGGCGTCCTTGCTACCAGGCACGGCAGGGTATGTCACTCTGGAGGCAGAGATTGGCAGAGCCCAGCAAGCCTTATTTCTCCCAAGGTCCAATGATCTCCCTTGTTCATTGTTATGTCCCGGGTTAGTAACTTAACTCCTAACGTCAAACAAACCAAAGGTAAATTCATCATTCCCTATGCTAACCCAACTGAAGAAACTATTGAGATGCCAACAGGTGAAGTGATGGGACACATTTATTCTTGTCACTCAGAATACTATCAATCATCGACTAATGAATGTAGCGGCTGTCACAAAACAGCTACAAAGCCGCCAGTCACCCATTCAATTAAGAAGATGGAACTCGATAAGATGATAGACGATATATTTTTACACTAACAAATGGAAAATTGCTGTCTGAAGGGCTTAACCTGCAAGTATCCTGATGTGTTTGCTCTAAAAACGAGCCACTCACTATTACCCCCTATTATGTTCACACTTTAAGGCTAAAAAATGACAAGCCTATATATAAAAAGCCATACCCAATACCAGTAAAATATCATAAAGAAATAGAGATTCAGCTCAAGGACCTTGAGGCCCAGGGTATTATACGCCCTAGTGCGTCACCCAGCGCACCTCTAGTCCCTGTTGCTAAAGGATGGTGGAGTCAGACTTTGTCTCGACTTCCGCGCTCTGAACGATGAATTGATTGATGACAAACATCCACTCCCTAACATTAACCTCATTTTGCAACAGTTAGGGGAAAGTAAAGTATTCACCTCCCTTGATTTGCGCCAGGGCTACCACCAAGTCCCATTGGCAGAGGAATCTAAACACTTGACAGCCTTCACGACACCTTATGGCCTCTATGAATTCACTACAGTCCCCTTTGGATTAAAACCAGCACCTGCAGCCTATCAACGGATCATGAATCAAGTTCTCATAGGTCTGACAGGAAGAATTGTACATGTATACCTTGATGATTTGATAGTACAAGGGAAAGACATGGACCATCACCTAAAGAACCTCCATGCCGTCTTGGACAGACTGCAGAAGGCTCACCTGTCCTTAAGACTAGATAAGTGTTCCTTTTTCAAAGAGCAAGTAGATTATCTGGGTCACATTGTTAGTGCTTCTGGCTTGAAGCCTCAGCCCTCAAAGGTACAGGCGGTGCAACAACTCACTCCTCCGAAAACAGTCAAAGAACTTCAAGGTTTCCTGGGATTGGTTAACTTTTATAGGAAATTCATTAAAGACTTTGCCAAGATAGCATCCCCACTTAATAATTTACTCAAAGGGAGGAAAGTAACCAAGAATGATAAGACACATCTGGAGTGGAATGAAGAGGCATTGCATGCATTTAGCACACTAAAGAACAGTCTAACGACTGACATTGTTTTAGCCTTTCCGGATTTCGGAAGCCCTTCAATCTCACCACAGATGCGTCAGATAAGGCAATAGGTGGTGTGTTGCAACAAAAGGATGAAAATGGTAATTTACGTCCCATAGCATATTTTAGTAGAACCCTGAATGGAGCAGAACGTAACTACTCAGCGGTAGAGAGAGAAGCTTTAGCAGTCATCTATGGCCTCAGTACTAACCGACCCTTATCTTGGGTTATAGGATACACATCCTGTCGGACCATAGACCACTGACTTGGCTGTTAAAAGCACAGTACCTAGCAGCAGGATTGCACGCTGGCAGACACTTCTAGGAGAATTTGACTTTAGTATTGATTATCTCCCAGGCTCCAGCAACATGGTAGCAGATTTTTTGTCAAGGATTAGGAATCAGGAGAGTGACGTGATAGAAGGCGAATTGGATGCTCGAATTATGTCTGTCACCCTTACGGGTGGACAGGACATGTCTGTCGCCTCTCCGGAGGACATGACAAACAGGATAAGTTTCTCCATTGGAGTCTTGCTGGACTCATGGAGCACCAGGATCGCGATCCTGAACTGAGAGAATTGAAGCATGCTTTTGAACAAACCACCGGTGGTAACGTACATGAGAGAGATGAGAGAAAGGTTGCAGAGAGGAGCAATGTAACGTTAAATGCAGCTAAGAGGCACTTCAAAAACTGCCTCTTAGTGAAGTGTGTAGAGAACGGCATTCTCTACCGCGATGTTTGCGATGAATACAACAAGCAGAAAAGACTGGTTATCGTTCCCAAGCTACATTCCTAACGCGTTAGCTTTGGCGCATTCCATGCTACCTGCAGGGCATGGAGGCACTAAGGTTACGTTGGCACGCTGTCGCAAGTTTGCGTACTGGCCGGGAATGAAGGCGGACGTGGAGCAATATGTCAGATCTTGTCCTGTCTGTTGTCGGTTTAAGAAGAGGGATCCCCGCCAGCTCCACTTATGAGGTATCCAGAGGTTGGCCAACCGTTTGACAGAGTCCATATGGATATTGTCGGACCTTTGTCTGTTTCAGACGAAGGCTATAGGTATGTACTGACAGTGATAGACGTCCTGTCACGCTTCTTGGTAGCAACCCCCCTTCGTACGAAGGCAGCCAAGGAAGTGGCAGCTGCGTTCTACAAGAACGTAGTCTGTGTACACAGCATCCCGCCGATTCTAGTCACGGATCAAGGAAAGGAGTTCGTCAGCACTCTCTTACGAGAGTTGACTCAGTTGTTACAGATTGATCATCTAAGGACAACTCCTTATCACCCGTCTGCAAACGGTGTGATAGAAAGGCCTAATGGCACCTTAATAAATATCTTGAGAACTTTGTGCGAGGACAATCGCGGTATCTGGGACCAAATGCTTCCGGTTGCAACACACGCCTACAACACTGCCTACCATCGTGTTCTGAAAGATTCACCATTTTTCTTGCTTTTCTCTCAGGACCCAAATGTTCCTTTTGAAGTGCTTGAGAATAAACTCCAACCTTGTTATGATGTTGACAGCTATAAAGCATTTACTTCTAGTGTCGCGCAGCGGACCTATAAACTATGTCAGACCAATATAGATATAGGATGGCAGGAGTCAGAAAGAATGTTTAGGAAATCCAAACCCAAACAGGTGGTAGTAGGAGATCGGGTCTACTTAAGGCATGTATGTACAAAGGGCGAACCAAAGAAGCTCCAGCCCTTGTTCAATGGACCTTTTAGGGTGCTAGAAAAATAAGCCCTGTAGTCTTACGACTGCGTCATGTTAGAGGTGGTAAGATCAAGACAGTTCACACAAATAATGTTCAGGTCGTTCACGAGGACTCTCTTGGCTTCCATGACTCTCCTAATGTCAGGCGTGCATACCCTCTCCCTGATCAAGTAGTAGAAGTGGACCCACTCCCCATGACTTATTCCCCGAGGAGCCGCTGCCATTGTCCTTTCCAGCTCCTTCCGAGCTCTCCTCACCGGCTCCTGTCTCCTCAGATGCTTCAGAGGTCCCCTCATTGGTTCCCTCAGCTCCTTCAGAGCCCTGTGTCAGTCGCTCATTACGATCCAATACGGTACCCCCTTCTCTCCCCAATGTGATGGACCGCCCTCTTGAGTATCGCCAACGACCAACGAACTGATGCCCCTATAATTACAGATCCTGGGTGTTGCCCTCTCCTTGTCTTCCTTGATCCCTCCAGGAGCAACCCATTCGTCCGGCCTCGTCTTCTCCCCAGTCTTTAAGATGCTGTTGACAGGACGGTACTATGTTGTCCCCGTCGTCATCAAGACGGACGACATCCAACGTCCTCTCATCAACGTGGCAAATCTAACAGCGGAAGTTTCATGGTCGATTGAACATATGAATCAATCGTTCCCCACTGTTGGTCTGCTCAGGCGCACTCTAGACTCTTTTCACATTGAGTTTGAGAAGTTATTCAAAGATCTTAACAGCTTTCTGTCGGCTATGAGTGGTAGAGATGGAAGCCCGTTTCGGACTCGCCAGAAGCGAGGAGCCGTGGATTTCCTTGGCTCGGTAGCAAACCTCCTTTTCGGTACGGCCACTCAGGCCCAAATAGATGTGATACACGGGAAGCTCTCCCAGCTCTACACTCTGTCCACAGAAGAGAGACGTCAACTTAACCTCCATCAGGAAGTCCTCAACGCCACAGTTCTGGACCTCCGTCATATTCATTCTGCCATCTCCCGTCTAGAGTCCGCCTCGGCTTTGGCCTCAGCGATTATCCGTCAGTTATCACTAAAAACTTTGCAAATTGAAGGAAATGCGTATTTTGGAGACTATCCTTCTCATTCAGTTGGCACTTAGTGACCTAAATCATGATACTCTGAATCTCAAGCTTGGCCTTCAGCAGCTGTCCCAAACGCAGGTTTCCCCTCTCCTCCTTCCAAATGATGTACTATTTCGTGTGCTCAGCAATGCGTCACTCCATTACCCAGGCTTACTTTTCCCTGCAGCACATGAATATTTAGCATTGTATAGAGATGTCTCTAGGTATATTTCTAAAGGTACGCTTTCCTCAGGAACCCTTCACTTCTACTTACAAATCCCCATGAAAGGATCACTCTGACGTGTTCGATGTGTTTAAAATGGACGCGTTGCCTTTTCATCTTGATGGCACGCCATATTTTCTGCACACCGACACGCTTTCCACTTACCTTGCGGTTTCTGAAGACCGCACTCACTATATGCTCTTGGACTCCTTGGACCGCTGTACTAAACACCACCTGCTCTATGTATGTCCCCCTGTCGCCCCTGTCTACTCGACTTCTGTCCAGCGCTGCGAGATCGCTCTCTTTCTCGATCGCCCAGACGCCCTCTCGCTGTGTTCTAAGTCTCTCCTCAGAGTCTTCCCCCCGGTCTTCATCCCGTCTCTCCTGCGGGCTGGGTCTTCGCTAACGATACTCCACTGATGGTCACCATGGTCTGACCGGTCAGCCCGGTCTACACATACTGGCAGACCATCTAGGGGACGTGTCTCCTACGCATCGGTATGTGCTGTAGTGCCCTCCGACGCCTTCAGCCTCCCTGCCTCTGCTACTATGGACGGTGACGCCCCGCTGACGGTTCATCGCGCCCCTTCCACATCGGACGTGACGTGGTCTCATCGCTCCTGGCCAAGACTCCCTTGGCCCCTTCCCTCCCGCCGCCGTCGCCGGGTCGTCTCTGGCCCCCCCTGGACCTCCCTCCAGCACTTCACGCGCTCAGGAATCCGTCTCTCCGGTCCCCGCCTTCGACCCTTCCTCCCTTGGTGGGGTGGCTGCTCCTCCTCGGCGTCGTCTTCGTCGCCGGTGGGGTCCTTCTTCTGTCTCTTCAGGTCCCGTCTCTCGCAGGACTCCTCCCCACGATCCCGCCATCCCCGTCTGGGCCCTCCATGGTCGTCCGCCGGGCAGAACGCTTTGTGCCACGAGGACGTGGCGTGATTTTAACAGGGGGGTATGTGGTGCCCCGAGCCGCGACACCACTCGTGTCATCATCATCTTCACCGGCAATATTTTCCGATGACAACAGCGGTATCGACCGCTAAAACACAACACGGACTCCAACACATGATTGTCCCCACTGTTCATTTACCAACCTATACACAATTGTAATTGCCCATTAACGCACCCGCTTATCTCTCTAAGCCAAAACACAATCACCGCGGCAAACACAGGATCAGCCGCGGAACAAAATGTTATGAAAACAAAGCTGCGTCACCGCGTGAATTAAGCATGTCGGTTAGGTAGATTATTGTATGAGCTCGGTGTGAGTTTGATGTATGACTCACACGCCTGACGTATTACCCTCGCGATATCTGCCTATATAAGAAGCATTTTCTCCAGGCTTGACCTCAGATTAACCAGCACTCTGTTCGTTGCTGGACACTCAGTTGTCCTTCCCTAGACAACATGGGTAGAACATTCATCGTTGCTACTGTGAGTATGGAGTGAAGAATTACCATAGAGGAAAGCGTATCTAACATATCTATTGTGTTCTATTATCTTAGTTTTACTTAGGATTATATTTCTATGATACTTTATTGTGTGAGTTTTTACTCAATATTATACCAGTGTTAACGTCAGTAACCAATAGTGAAAGAAAACCTGAAGACTCATTGAGTCTAGTAAGCCAGTCGCTGGTTTAAACAATATTTTTACCCTCTGTAATATTAAGTAGTATTAAGGTAGAATAAAATACATATAAGAAAGGCGACACCGTTTCATCACCCCATTTATGAACTCCTTTAAATACTCCTAAAGTACCAGAATTTTAAGTCAAGTGTCACTAATACAAACAGTGTGTCGTCTCCCCTGTGTGACCCGGATTACGGGTTACAACATCTCTCTCTCTCTCTCTCTCTCTCTCTCTCTCTCTCTCTCTCTCTCTCTCTCTCTCTCTCTCTCTCTCTCTCTCTCTCTCTCTCTCTCTCTCTCTCTCTCTCTCTCTCTCTCTCTCTCTCTCTCTCTCTCTCTCTCTCTCTCTCTCTCTCTCTCTCTCTCTCTCTCTCTCTCTCTCTGTCTCTCTCTCTCTCTCTCTCTCTCTCTCTCTCTCTCTCTCTCTCTCTCTCTCTCTCTCTCTCTCTCTCTCTCTCTCTCTCTCTCTCTCTCTCTCTCTCTCTCTCTCTCTCTCTCTCTTTCTCTCTCTCTCTCTCTCTCATTCTCTTTCTGCCTTGCCATCTTCCTTCCTCCCTCTTTCCTTCTCTTTCTTTTAATTCTCTACCTGTCTGACCTTCCTCCTCTCTCTCCCTCTCCTCCTCTCCCCCCCCCCTCTCCCTTACGCAAGCCACCACCCTCCCCCCTCCCAACCAGGCATTGTCAAGCTTGTTACTGTCTTTTATGTTTCTTTCCCGAGTCGCCACATTTTGCCTCGCGCGGCGCCTCAAAGCTGGTCAACACGACGCTTTTTTAGGGGTGGGAGGGGAAGGGGTGGGTGGGAAGGGAAGGGAGGGGAAAGGAGGGGAAGGCAAGGGGAAGGGAAGGGATGGATGGATTGGGGAAGAGCAGGAGGGGAAGGGAAGGGAGGAGAAGTGAGGGGAAGGGAAGGGAAGGGGAGGGAAGGGAAGGAAAAGGGATTTGAGGGGAGGGGAGCGATGGGATGGGAAGGGAAGGGAAAGGAAAAGGAGGGGAAGGAAAGGGATTTGAAGGAAAGGGAAGGGAAGGGATACGAAGGAAAAGAAAGGGAAAGAGTAGGGAAGGGAAGGGAAGAGAAGAGAAAGGAAGCCGCCTGGGGAGAGAGATGGAAAGGGAGAGGAAGGAATGAGATAAGAAGGGAAGGGAAGGGAAAATAAAGGAAGGCGCAGGTGGAAAGAGAAAGGAAGGGAGAGGAAGGGATGAGATGGGAAGGGAAGGGAAGATAAAGGAAGGCGCCGGTGGAAAGAGAAAGGAAGGGAGAGGAAGGGAAGAGATGGGAAGGGAAGGGAGGAGAAAGGAAGGCGTTTGGGGAGAGAGAAGGGAAGGGAGAGGAAGGGATGAGATGTGAAGGGAAGGGAAGGGCGCTATCATCCTCATTATTGTAGTCGTTATCGTAGTCATCAAGAGAGTACAATGGCGTTCCTGACCACCCTCATGACCACTCAGACGGGCCATGCAGAGTAGTGAGAGAGAGAGAGAGAGAGAGTAGTGGAGGCTCCTTGTGGTATTTCGTTCATTTTCCCGTTCACTTACTTTTAATTTCCCTTCATCATGACGTCCAAAAGTCCTTACCATCTGTTGCCATGTGGGTGGTGGTGGTGGTGGTGGTGGTGGTGGTGGTGTGGAGGGGACGTATATACTGGTGTTGCTACTTGCTGGTGGTGGTGGTGATAGTGGTGGTGAATGGTCTTGAAGGTGTTGATGATTTGGTAACGGAGGGGATGTATTCTGGTGTGGTGGTGGTGGTGGTGGTGGTGATACTAGGCGGTGTTGCTAAGAGGCTGCCATTTCTCTGTTTTTCCTATACATTTTTATTTCATTTTTATTTTATTTTGTACTTGTGGTGGTGGTGGTGAAGGTGGTGGTGGTGGTACTGGTAGTGGTGGTGGTGGTGATGGTGGTGATACTAGGCGGTGTTGTTAAGAGGCTGCCATTTCTCTGTTTTTCCTATACATTTTTATTTCATTTTTATTTTATTTTGTCCTTGTGGTGACGGTGACGTGACAAGCTGGCACGGTGCTCCTCGTGGCCGCTGACATGTGTTCGTGTTGTCTCATTTTTCCCTTTGTTTATTTACTTCCTCCCCGGCTGTGTCTCGCGGGCGGCTGTGATGTGGCGGCGCCTCTCAGCTTCACCTCGGCTGCACGCACTAACGCTGAGGCCGTAGACACTAATGGTACACTACGGTTAGATGCTCCCCCCTTCCCATCCTCCTCCTTCTTCTTCTTCTTCTTCTTCTTCTTCTTCTTCTTCTCTTCTTCCTCAGTTCTCAGTTCTCACCTCTCCCATTTCTCTGTCTCCTTAAAGCATTCTAATTCGATTCTTTTTGGAGTTTTAAATAGATCCTCTCTCTCTCTCTCTCTCTCTCTTTATTTTCCTCTCCACTCTTTCTTTTCTCTTTTCATCTTCTCTCCTTCTATTTTCTCCTTCTCTGCTTCTCTTCTTCTTTCTTATCTTTCATTCTCTCTCCCTTCATCATTCTACCCTCTTTTCTCTTTCCCTCTTCTCCCTTTCTCTCCTCTCTCCTTATTCTCCCTTCTTATTTTCGTTTCTCTGTTCGTCTTCCCTTTCTCTCTCTGCCTTTCCTCTCCTTCCTTTCATCTCTCTCTCTCCCTTTCTTCGTATCTTTTCTTCCTACTCTTTTCTCCTCTCATCTTATTTCATCTCCTCGCATCGTCTCCTCTCCCTTGTATTCTCTCCCTTCCTTTCTTTTCCTTCCCTTTCCTTTCCATTCCTTTCCTTTAAATTTTCTTCTCCTTCCTCATCTCATCCCTTCGCATCATCCCTTCTCCCCAAAGACACTGTTCCCCCTCTCCTTCCTTCCTTTTTTTTCTTCCTCTCCCCTCTCCCCCTTCTCCCCTCCTTCCTCTGCGCACAAATAAATCTAATGTCTCCTTACGAAATACCTCTCCTCCCCTCTCCCCTTCCTCCCCTTCTTCCTCCCTCCCCTTCTAAAGACTCCCTTCCTCTTCCAAGTCTTACGTCACCTCTTGCAAAAAAATCTTACGTCCCCTCGGCCTTAACTCTCTCTCTCTCTCTCTCTCTCTCTCTCTCTCTCTCTCTCTCTCTCTCTCTCTCTGCCATTACCTAAACACCCCCTCCCCCTTCCCCCTATCACCCTCCTACCCCCCACTAGCATAGGAAGGACCCCCCAAACACCCTCCTCCCCCCTTTCGTTTGAGTCATCCCATCCTTTACCCTTATACCGCCTCCCCCCGCCGCCCCCCCATCGCCCCTTCTCCCCCCTACGTCTCCCTTTAAACACTGCGTCATTGGCGAGGCGTTGCGACACGTGAACTTGCATCTAAGAGGTGTTTGTTGAGTCGTGAAATCTGACTGTATTTGCGTCATCTGAATTCGTCCCTGCTTGAACCTTTGCCAGCTAGGTGTGTGTGTGTGTGTGTGTGTGTGTGTGTGTGTTCCTTGTCACTAACACCATACCCACCATACCTTACCAGCAGACCCTTCCCGTCCATCCTTACTCCCCTGTCTACTTGAGTATCTGCCTCGTATAATCATTGTATCTATTATCTCTAGAAATTCAATACATTCCTCTATGCTGTATGAATGTCTACAATATACTTATACATCCCTGCACTCCCTACTACCTAACCTAACCTAACCATACCTTACCTTACCTTACCTTACCTTACCTAACCTAACATTTTCTAGCCTTATCTAACATTACCTTACCTTACCTAACGTAACCTAACCTAACCTAACCTAACCTAACCTAACTTAAACTTACCTAACCTAACCTAACCATACCTAGTCTTACTTATCAAACTAACCTTCCCTTCCCTTCCCTTCCCTTCCCTAACCTTACCTTATCTAACTAAACCTAACCTAACCTAACCTAACCTAGCCTTACCTAACCCTTACCTTACCTAACCTAATATGTCCCAGCCTTACCTAACCTTACCTTACCTTACCTTACCTAACCTAACCTTACCTACATATGAAAATACCCACAACCTCCACGAAAGCCTTACCAAATGTATGTGTGTGGGTGTGGGTGTGGCTGACTAGAAATGTTTGAGAATATGTTCTCAGACGGGCAGGTCATCTCGTAGGCAGGTCACATCGCCGCCGAGACGTTCCTTATTGCAGGCCATTTTGTGTACTCTGACCTTTTTCCATATCCAGGACCGGCGGCAACTTGGGTCAGGATGAATGGACTTTTTTGGGGGAAAGGGGAGGGGGGGCTCGTTTTTTAGGGGGGGAGGGGCGCACCGTTGCCAGATTATCGTACTCAGAGCCGCGTTTTTTTTTTTTTTTTTTTACAACATAGGAGACAGCTCAAGGGAGGACCGGCGGGAACTTGGGTCAGGATGAATGGAGTTTTTTGGGGGGAAGAGGGCAGAGGGGGGGGGCGTTTTTAGGGGGGGGATTATCATACTCAGAGCCGCGTATTTTTTTTTTTTTTTTTTTTTTACAACATAGGAGACAGCTCAAGGGCACACAAAAAAAGTAAACAATAATAAAAATAAAAAAAAGCCCGCTACTCGCTGCTCCCCAAAAGAATCCAACGAGGTGGCCGAGAGATCAATTTCGAGAGGAGAGCTGTTACCGATTTCTGGCCCATAACTATTGCCAAGAAGCACCAATAATTAACCTTTTTTTTTTTACAACAAAGGAGGCAGCTCAAGGGCACACAAAAAAGTAAACAATAATAAAAAATAAAAAAAGCCCGCCACTCGTTGCTCCCAAAAAAATCCAAAGAGGTGGCCGAAAGAGAGATCAATTTCGGGTTTCTGGCCCATAACTATTGTCAAAAACCACCAATAATTAACCATTTAAACGATAACCACATATGAAGGCAGTTATTTGGGTGATGAATGCAGTTTTTGGATCGGAAATCGGCAAACAGAAGAGGCAGAATACGACGATCGGGCAACGTTGAGACTCCAATGGGGTCTTATTTTTGGTTGTCAGGTCGTGTCGTGCCCAGATGTCGGTACGAAAAATGATTTGGAAGGATCTTGTTCACTTGGTTTGGGTACGAGGTGAAGTTCTTAATAGGAAGTAGTTTTTTTTTTATATATCCGAATCTTTTTTTTGTTATTGTCAAGGATTTTTTTTTCTTTAGTAGTCTTGTCGTTCTCTCTCTCTCTCTCTCTCTCTCTCTCTCTCTCTCTCTCTCTCTCTCTCTCTCTCTCTCTCTCTCTCTCTCTCTCTCTCTGTGTTTATGTCCTTCTCTTTCTCGTTTTCTTTATTGTTTTCTCTTTCTCCCGTTTTCTTTCGTGTTCTCTCTCTCTCTCTCTCTCTCTCTCTCTCTCTCTCTCTCTCTCTCTCTCTCTCTCTCTCTCTCCCCCGTGTCGTGCCTTTCCTGGAAGTCCTGCGGCGGCTTCTGTGGCTCCGGAAATATTGATGTCCATTCTCGTGTTTATGTGACCCCGGGGAGTAGGCCTGCGGTGGGTGGGGGGAGTAAGGGGGGGCGGTGGTAGGGGTGGTGGTGGTGGGGGGGGGGAGGGGCGGTGGTGGCGATGGTGTGTGTGTGTGTGTGTGTGTGTGTGTGTGTTTGTGTGTTGTTGTTATCAGTACCGTTATTATCGTGATTATTATGTGTCATTATTGTTGTTTTTATTATTATTTTTGTTGTTATTATTGCTTTTGTTATTGGTAGTGCTGGTGGTAGTAGTAGTAGTGGTCGTGGTAGTAGTAGTAGTAGTAGTAGTAGTAGTAGTAGTAGTAGTAGTAGTAGTAAACATGGAAACATGGACTAGCAGGCAGCAGAAAGCCTGTTGGCTCATTACTAGGCTGCCTGCGTTCAGTGATTCAATCAATCCGTTTGCCATAGGAGTGGCTTGCAGGGAAGGATTAAAGCACTTGTGTATCTACTCTTGGGAACGTTCAGTTCACTCCCGATGCAGCAAAGTGGCGATCAATGCGTTTCTTGAAGGAGTTGGTGGTCTCTGCGCTAACCACTCCTGCAGGAAGGCTGTTCCAATGGCGAACAACTCTATTCGAGAAATAACTCCTGCCGATGTCGGTATTGCATCGCTTTGCTTGAATTGTTTTTCCGTTGTTTCTTGTTCTCAGGTTGGTTTGTAGCGTGAAGAGTTTGGAGTGATCAACGTTGCTGAGCTTGTTCAGGTACTTAAAGACTTGTATCATGTCTCCCCGCAGGCGTCTCTTTTCCAACGTGAAGAGGTTGAGTCGCTCGAGTCGCTCTTCATAGGGCTTCGTCCTCAGAGATGGTATCATCTTCGTGGCGCGGCGCTGTACTCTCTCAAGTAATTCAATGTCTTTCCTGTAATTAGGAGACCAGAATTGCACGGCGTATTCCAGGTGGGGCCTTACCAGCGAATTGTACAAGGATAACATAACTCCCGGCGTCTTGTATTCGAAGTTCCTCGATATGAACCCAAGCATTGTATTGGCTTTCTTACAGGCGGACTTGCAGTGTTTTATTTGTTTCAAGTCACTGCTGATGGTGACCCCGACGAGAAGCAGAAAACAAGAAGAAGAAGAAGAAAGAAAGAAAGAAAGAAAGAAAGAAAAAGAAAGAAAGAAAGAAAAAAAGAAAGAAAACAAAGATGAAGAAATGGAGGAGGAGGAGGAGGAGGAGGAGGAGGAGGAGGAAAAGCTGTAACTCTGTATATTTTCCACCTGTCATAAGCTCTGCGTGTCGTCATGTTCCATTAGTCATAAGTTGCAAACAAAGTCAAGATGAGTGAAGCCTCTGAGTGTCCGTCCAAACACCCTTGAGGTCCTCGTGCTGGGGTAAGGAGGTGGATTGGTAGGTGTTATGGCCCTGACGAAGATCCTTTCTGATGTTTACGCGTTGTCGTCGTCTGTGTCGCGTCTCCTTCGTCAGTTTGTGTGTGTTGAGTAGCGTGTGTGTTGTGGTAACTGTCTGGGGTGTTTGGGAGTTCTTGAGGACTTGTAAACAGGGAGAGAACGATGCGTGTTGGGTGATGGGAGTCTCGCGAGGCTGTGTGTGTGGAGTGAATGAGTGAGTTGTTTTCTTCTTGTTTTTGTGATTATTTTTTGTTTTTGGTTCTGTTTGTTTTTGTTCTTGTGCGAGTTTGTCTTTTTCTTCGTCTTGATATTTGTTGTTGTTTTTGCTGTTGTATTTGTTGTTGGTGGTGGTGTTTTTATCATCTACATCGACAACAACAAGAACAACAACAACAACAAAAATAAGAAGACGAAGACGAAGAAAAGGAAGAAAAAGAAGAGGAAGAAAATGAGGTACAAGAAAAAGAAGAATAAGAAGACGAAGAAGAAAAAGAAAAAAAAACATCAATAACAACAACGGTGGAGGAAGTAGAGGGGGGGTCGATGATAGTGGTCGAGGTGGAGTGTGTGTGTTTGTGTGTTATTGTTATCAGTATTGTTATTACCGTTACCAACAGTCTTATATTACAGTTACAACTACGAGCACAGACAGTCGCGTCCTTACACCAAACGAGGTCCTTAAGTCCACGAAGCTCCCATATTTTCACGCTAAGAAGGTGTGTGCGATCCCCTGGTCCTCTATTTTGCCGCCCATTCCGCCTCACGCACCTCCTCTATCTCGGGCTATCAATTTGTTATCTCCCTGACGTCCTTCCCGCAGTCTTCCGCCGTGTATTTCCACTTTTTGGGGTCGTTCCCGCCTGCCTGCACCGCATAATTCACCCTCATCGACTCCCATCACGCCTCTCGTGACCTCAATATCTCAGCGCGACGGTATCTCCGCTGCACGCCTTCCCGGCCTCGTATATCACGCGCCTCTGTCTTCTGCGCCTCTTTCACACTTCCTCATTCCCTGCCGTCTCAGCCATAGCGTCCCTCATTTTTTTTTTACAGCTAAAGAAACATCTCAAAGGCAACAAAAAAAGGTGTAGAAGAAAAAGCCCGCTAATCACTGTTCCCACAAAGACAGAATTAATAAGCGGCCAAAAGAGAGGTCAATTTCGGGAGGAGAGCTGTCTTCGTTAGCATGTTCATTTATTATTATTATTATTATTATTATTATTATTATTATTATTATTATTATTATTATTATTATTATTATTATTATTATTATTATTATTATTATTATTATTATTATTATTATTATTATTATTATTATTATTAACATCAAATATCAAATAATCACAGTGATAATCATAATCCTCATCATCATTATTATTATCATCGTTATAATTATCATCACTGTGACAGGTGCTCGTGCTGGCCGGGGTGTGGGGAGGGTTGGTGCGCCCCCCCCCCTCCCCCCACTCTTTCACCCTTCACTCTTCACCCTTCACCCTCAACTACACGGCCGCATTTACATGTCTGTTATGATGAGCAACAAAAAGACTTGATTTAATTTGACTAATTGCTCATTTAATTTGGACCCGTGAAATGTTGAATGCATGTTTAGCGGGATTATTTTTTTCCTCCCGAGCAGCGGCCGTCTCATCACCGCCTGTATGATTCTGACAACAAAAATGATAACTGTTCTTCCCGATTTAACCTGCATTATTTCATTTTTTGAGCGCCACGGTAGGTGTGTGTGTTTGTATGTGTGTGTGTGTGTGTGTGTGTGTGCGAGTGCGAGATTGCTTGTATGTGTGTGTATGTGTGTGTGTGTGTGTTTTCTACAACAAAGGAGACCGTTCAAGGGCACAAAAAAAGGAAACAATAATATAAAAAAAAGCCCGCCACTCGCTGCTCCCAAAAAGAATCCAAAGAGGCGGCCGAAAGAGAGGTATGCGTGTGTCTTGAGGATCAGTGACATGGAAGACGACTAAAGAAAATAACGAACCACACAATATAGCGGCTCACTAAACTCTTATTACGGGGCCAGTGAAGTGCAGCCGACTCCCTAATCATCCTCCTTTGTTCACTGCGTTATATGATGTACAGCAAAATAATCTCAGCGTGGGAAAACTCCTCGGGCAGCAGCGATATGACGAGGGAGAAAAGTAACGTAAAGGCAGCGGAAAGTAAAGAGGGATGATATAAGGAATTAAAACTGCAGATGTGTTCCCTCGGGAGGATGAGGAATAGATTAAAATTTCGGACATTTCCTGTAGCGCGGAGAAGAGTGGAATGGGATGCTTTGGTTTAGGTAGAGAAAGAGCGGTGTTTGTTTGTCTCTCTGTATGTATGTGTGGTTGTCTGGTCTGTATGAAGGCTTGTTTATATTTATTTGTCTGTCTGTCTGTATGTATGTATGTATGTATGAATGTGTGGTTGTCTGGTCTGTATGAAGGCTTGTCTATATTTAGTTGTCTGTCTGTCTGTCTGTCTGTCTGTCTTTATGTTTGTATGTATGTATGTATGAATGTGTGGTTGTCTGGTCTATGTGCATGCTTGTTTATATTAATTGTCTGTCTGTCTGTCTGTATGTATGTATGTATGTATGTATTTCTCTCAGGTATAATAAAGAAATATGTGGGTTTCGTATTGACGGTAGCTAGACAGTTTCAGGGGGACATCATTAAAGCATAAAGCGTCCACTCTTGAAAAAGTATGACGGTAGAGAGAAAGGACAGAAGCATGCAGTATTGACGGTACGAGGAGGAGAGAAAGAATCCGAGTGAGGGAGACAAAAGGTTTAGGTGGGTAGACTCGTGTAGGCGTCAGCGTAATGGTGGAGATAGAGTCGCATGTGTGGCACTTCAGAGCGAGGCGTTGTGTGAGGTGAGTGGGATGATGGCACTGAATAGACGGGATAGAGTCCGGGTTAGGAGCATATGTGGCACTACAGAGCAAGGCGTTGTGTGAGGGGAGTGGGACGGTGGCACTGAATAGACGGGATAGTGTTCCAGTAGGCACTACAGAGCGAGGGTGAATGAGTGGGATGATGGCACTGAATAGACACCTGTGGCACTGTAGTTCACCTGTTGCTGCTCCTGTTAGGATTTTGGCACTGAACACACACACACACACACACACACACACACACACACACAGTGCCATGGCACACACACATGCAGCACACACACACACTGTGGCACTGTAGTTCACCTGTTGCTGCTCCTGTTGCTATTTTTGGCACGCACATTAATCTACACACACACACACACACACACACACACACACACACACACACACACACACACACACACACACACACACCAATTTTCCCGAACCTAAATACATCGATACCAACACACTTACAGAGAGACACATATTCGTGAATTCAACGGGATGAGCTTAGCCTACATAAACGCATACATACACACACACACGCACACGCATACACTCACGCAAGGACACAGCATCGGAACGCGCGTGTGAAAGGTGTAATGTTTCATCCGTAATACACTTTACCGGACAGCGGGTGCCCGTTAGCCACCATCAATATTAGGCAGTGGGCGTGAGTCGTATGGCTGGCTGGCGGGTGCATGGGCTGGCGGGGCGTGGGGTGTGGGGCGAGCCAGGCCAGAACCATCAATTTCCCGGCGCACATCCATTTTATGCGGCATCAGTGTCCTGCCGGGCCATCCGTTTGCAGGCACAATGCGTCAATGGCAATACAAAAAATGGCGTTACGATCGTCAGGGCAAATGTGGCAGTGGCGGGGGAGGGGAGGCGGGGAGGCGGGGAGCGGCACAGGTGGGCTATACCGCCGGCGATAACACGCACGTCAATGCCGGTGAGCTTGTGAACGCGGCGCGGATTACCCTAATTATGAACACTGGGGCGAGCTGGGGAAGGGAAGGATGGGAGGGGGGGTGAACTGGTGAAGAACGGACGTAGAAAAATAAGAGAATTGAAAGGAGAAATTGAGGGAGAGAGAGAGAAGGGTGAGAGAATAGGAGGATGGATGATTAAGGTGAAGATGAGAGGTTGAAAAGTGAGAGAATGGAAAGGAGGAATTGAGGGAAAGGGTGATTGAATGAAGAGGAAGAAGAGGAGGATGGAAATGAAGGGAAAAAGGTAAAGAGGAAGAGACATAGAAAAGGAAAAGGGAAGAAGGAATTAAGGAAAACGAAAGAGAGAGAAAGGGTGACTGAACGAGAGTGAGGAAGAGGAGGAAGGGAAGGGAAGGGAAGAAGGTGAAGAAGGGACACAGAAAAGTAGGAGAATGGGAAGAAGGAATTAAGGGAAAGGAAAAAGAGCGAAAGGGTGACTAAATGAAAGTGAGGAAGAGGAGGAAGGGAAGGGAAGAGAAGGTGAGGAAGGGACACAGAAAAGGAGGAGAATGGGAAGGATGGATTGAGGGAAAGAGAGGAAAGAGTGACTGAATGAAAGTGAGGAAGAGGAAGAAAGGGAAGGGAAATACGGAGAAAAGGAAAGGAAGGAAGGGAGGGTAGAAAAAAAAGTGAAGAAGCGACCCCAAAACGAAAGCCCCCCAAAAAACACCAGTGAGGGAGAGAAGAAGAAAAAGAAGAGAGAAAACATAACATTATACACGGATTAAGGCCGCGCAACCAACCAAGCCTTACCGAGCCAACCACAACGGGCTGGAAACACGGTCCTACCAAAACAGGGCGGCACAAAAAGCCTTAACACTGTGGGCGACTAAAAACTGATGCAGCTCCGACCAAGGCGAGTCTAACGAGCCATTGATGTTCCGCTAAAAGACAGGAACCGAGGGAGGGAAGGGGGGCGAGAGAGAGAGAGAGAGAGTGAGACAATTAGACTTTTTAAGGTTATTTCAGTTTTCCCGCGGGTAGAAATTGTAAAGCTCCCGCGACACACACACACACACACACACACACACACACACACACACACACACACACACACACACACACACACACGCACACGCACACGAAAAACCTACCTCATCTACGTCCCTTAGCTCTTCCCTTCTTCCTTTTCCCTTCTTTCCCCTCCTCCTCCTCCTCCTCCTCCTCCTCCTCCTCCTCTTCCATAGATACAGGAACTCATTATCACCTTGGGACGAATGAATGGTCTTGAGAGAGAGAGAGAGAGAGAGAGAGAGAGAGAGAGTAGCACCCCCTCCCCCCCCTTTCCACCATAATGAACTTGCCAGGCGTCTCGAGTTTTTGTGGGGGGCGAGGGGGGCGAGGAGGGGGGCGAGGAGGGGGGCGGGGGGGGCGTCGAGCGAGGCGTAAATGCAGGTTTCGCTTGTTTTGTGTTAATTGTATGGGATTTGTAAGGGCTGATGGGGGGAGGGGGGGAGCGGGGGGAGGGGGTGACGTGGGGGGGGAGGCTGGGAAGAGGGGAAAGAGGAGAGATGAGATGAGAGGCAAAGATGGAGAGATGGAGGAAAGTTAGAGAAAGGGAGGGAAAAATGGGAGGTAAGGTAAGGGAGGATTGGAGGAAAGATGAAAGAGGGATGGAGGAAAACGGAGAGAAAGAGTGGCTTGAAAGGAGAGGGAAGCTGGGGAGGAGGATGGAGAGATGGAGGAAAGTTAGAGAAAGGGAGGCAAAAATGGAAGGTAAGGGAGGGAAGGGATGAGGATGAAAGGAAAGATGAAGAAGGGATGGAGGAAAACGGAGAGAAAGGGAGGCTGGGAAAGGGAGGAGAGGTGGGGAAGAGAATGGAAGGGAGGGTAGGAGAAAAATGGAGGGATGTAGAAGTTAGAGGAAGGGAAGGAGAGAAGGAGGGTAAGGGAGGGTAGGGTGATAGCAGGGAGAGAAAAAGGAAGGTGGGAGGAAACGTAGGAGAAAGAGGAGGAGGAAGGAAGGGTGATTGAAAAGTGGAGACGAAGAAGAGACGAAGGATAAGCAAAAGAAAAGGAAAGAGAAATTGAGGATGAAGGATGAAAGTGTGATTGGAAGACGAATAAGATGATGGTAGGATAGGGGAGATGTTGGACACCTCTCCTCCCGAAACTGAACCCTCTTTCGGCCACCTCTTTTGATTCTTTTTTAGGAGCAGCGAGTAGCGGGCTTTTTTTATTATTGTTTCCTTTTTTTGTGCCCTTGAGCTGTCTCCTTAGTTGCTAAAAAAAAAATACCTAGTTATAGTTTTACAGGGCCTGGGCTTACGCTCGTGTGGTCCCGTCTCCGTATCTGTATTTGTCCAATTTTTCCGTAAAGCTTTGCACACGCTTCGCCGATACTACATCCTCACTTAGTCTGTTCCAAACCTCTATATTTCTTTGCGTATGTGTGTGTGTGTGTGTGTGTGTGTGTGTGTGTGTGTGTGTGTGTGTGTGTGTGCGTTGAGCCACCTAGGGTAATGTTATGCATAGATCAGGTAAAATTGTGACGGCATATTAATTTTTCAGACGATCACCGCGCGGGAGATTTAGCCCATCAAAATAAATTGCTCCGCTTTCCATTAAAAAGAAATATTAAGTCAGAGGTACTTGCAATTCATATATACTTTGTGACACTGCTGTTAAATTAGAGAGGAGAAGTATACCCCCCTCTCTGTACTATACTTCACTTCGTTAAAGCACTTCCCTTCCTTCCCTTCAACCTTCCCTTCATTTACGCTGTACCCTCCCTGCATCCCTCCCTCCCCTCACCTTACTCCCCTTCCTCATATTTTCTTCCCTTTTCCTTCTTTCCTTCCTCACATTTTTTCATCTCTCTTACTAATCTCTTTCCTCTCCTTTCTCTCTCTCCTTCCTCATATTTTTTCCCTCTTCTTCCTTCCTTCCTTCCTCACACTTTTTCATCTCTCTTCCTAATCTCTTCCCTCTTCTCATCTTTCTCCCCTTCCTCATATTTTTTCCCCTCTTCCTTCCTTCTTTCCTTCCTCCCACTTTCTCTTCTCTCTTCCTAATCCCTTCCCTTTCTTCCTCATCTTGTAATCACTCCTT
Organism: Eriocheir sinensis; assembly: GCF_024679095.1. Classification (NCBI taxonomy): domain Eukaryota; kingdom Metazoa; phylum Arthropoda; class Malacostraca; order Decapoda; family Varunidae; genus Eriocheir; species Eriocheir sinensis. The sequence continues at coordinate 5,452,007 of NC_066542.1, read as the reverse complement.
TCTCATCCTCCTTTCCTTCACTCTCCCACTTTTCCATCTCTCTACTTAATCCTTTCCCTTTCTTCCTCATCTTCTAATCACCCCTTTCTCGTCCTGATTTCCTCGTTCCCTTTCTGAAACTTTTCCTATACGCCCTCTCATGACCCCCCTCTCTCCTCCCCCCGGCAGAGTGGTGACCCCGCTGCCCATGTATATACCAGCTTGACACTTGTATGAATCATGATGTGAAAGTCGGTCTTGGAAATATACTAAATTTTCCGTGATTCCTATTTCAAGTACCCATGTAATTTGAGTGGGTAGTCTCCATTCATCAATCACTCAATCAATCTCGTACACTAAATGAAACTGATACGTAGGATTAAATTGGTTCCCCGGTACAGAAAGGCTCGCGGTGCTTGATAAATGAAAGCCCCGGACACAGGAACATGAGGCGTAAATAGACGGTCAGGCAAAGGTTGCGGCGTAGCTCCTTCATCCGTCCGCGTCGACCTTCAGGTGTGCGTCCGGACACCTGCAACGGCTGCACATGTGTGTGGGTCTCGTCGTCAAGAGCAACAGTGCAGACCCGCCTTCAGAATAACCCAAAGCGGATATGTGTAGAAAATAAGTAAAAAGAGAAATGCGTCGTGTGAATGTTGACTCATGGGAAAGAAAGGGGAGGGGAGAGAGAGAGAGAGTAGCACCCCCTTCCCCCCCTTTCCACCATAATGATGAGGAAGAAGTAAAGGAAGAAACGGTAATAGACGAATGAAATAGAGATTGATAGATGCAGAGAGAGAGAGAGAGAGAGACGTAGAGAGTTAAAGAATGAATGGGCAGAAGAATAAATAGGAAATAAAGAAGAAAACAACCAAAAAAATGAAAAAAATAGCATAGATGAGAGAGAGAGAGAGAGAGAGAGAGAATGAATCCGAACATCTAATTTCAGTGTAATTATCGCGGTGTTATGTCGCGCCCCGGAGATAAAAGGTGCGCGTCGGGCCGCGGGCAAAGACTAAGAGGATTGTGTCTAATCTCGCCGAGGATCTGAAGGTGATATTGAAGTGACGCTTTTTTTATCCTCACCAGTAAATTGCAGCGTTTACCGGCATCTGTCGAGTGAAGGAGAGAGAACTGATTAATCCTTTTTGCATCTTTTTTTTCCTTCCTGTTTCAATTAAGAGTGTGGTGTAGGTTTTTGTTAAGGGGGAGGTAGGGAGGGCAAGCCAGGTTCTTATCTTGATGAAGGGAAGGAGGACGCTGTGTTGAATGAGTTGAAGGTGACGCAACCCGACCCTGTTTCCCTTATAAACCCTGCCACCCACACCATGTCCCCTGCACCCTGTCCCCCACGCCTCCCCCGTCAACGCAAGGCAGCAAAATACGTGTGATGCGTCTCGTGGCGTGGCGTAGAGTGGCCCAAAGTCAAGCCATATACTGTTAAAATCAAGTTAAAATGACAAAGAGGGTGTTTCGGTCGTAGGAGGAGGAGGAGGAGGAGGAGGACGAAGAGAGGGAAGAAGATATAATAACCATAAGAGAAAGAGATGTGTTGATGTGGGTCTGTGTTCCTCAAACCTCCCTTACCGTGACCCAGATGTATTTCAAACCTTTCCTTTACTTGCCATTTTTAAAACTCTGCAGTCTTAAGAGGCCCGTCCCGTCCCGTCGTCTGGTATAAGGCCAGTAACATAAGACACTTTTGCTTCTCACATTAGCTATTTCTAAAGGTCAAAGAGGGGATCAATCGGGTTCTAATGAGTGTTTCTTCAGGTTCACAGTACAGAATAAGGGTCAAACTACCACCAGGGTCATAAAACTAGCCCTGGAAATGCTCAAAACTCCTACGAAAGCCTTGTCAAATATGTGTTTCTTTAGGGTAGAGAGGAAACGAATGTTTAGTCAAATATGTGCTTCTTCAGGTTCATGGCGACAGAATAAGGTTCAAACTACCAGTCCAGGCTCATGAACTCACCTTGAAGAACTCTGATAAAGATGAACACCAGGCTCATAAAGCTACTCGCGGCTGCCCACAGACTCCTAGCCTTGTCAAATATGTGTCCTTCCCGAGATGTCAGTGTTCTGGTGTCAGGTGTGGCGAAGTGAGTATAGTTGTCCAGTGGCGGCGACAAGAACCAGCGTCGGATTGTGCATGACCGAGCTGCCTTTGTTACCTGTCTTGTGTTTTAAATTGAGGTTCTGACCACCGGGGGAAGGCATGACCCTCCCCCCCTTCCCACACCACCACCACCAATAATAAAGAACTGTTAGATATCTTTTTTTTTTTTTTTTTTTTTTTTTTACATCAGAGGACACGGCTCAAGGGCAACAAAAAGAGTACAAAAAAAAGCCCGCTACTCGCCGCTCCTATAAAAGATTTTGTAACGATATTCTATTCACTGCAGTAAGTCAGGATGGTGGTGCTTAATGGCATTGTGATAGAAAAGTAAGACAAATATGTAGGAAATAATCAGCCAACCCAGCCACAGTGGACATGCTAAAAATATGTTTGTGACGGTTGGAGATGGAGAGCCTTCCCCCCGCTCCATTTCCTGCCGGCGACTTCACTCAGGTTTGAATTGAGGGCATGAAAGAGATTGAATATTATGGCCTAGAGAATCATTAAAGCGATTAGCATGATAGATGAAGTAACATGAACAGACAGCGAACTAGACATTGCAAGCATTAGTTATTGATTACAGCTCATTGTTAATTCTTTCGCCGCGTATTACTGCACCGATGTATGGATCAATAATTAACTCTACCATTGCCTTGACCTAGACTACTAAAAGAACTAAGCGTGTCAGTGTCTCTACAGCGGCTGAGAGCAGGTGGTGGCACGGAGGGAGGCCTGTAGTAGTAGCTGAGGGGGGCTGGTGGGGGGGGGGGGGAGGTGTGCTGGTAACTCGTGATGGGGGCGCCTCGAGCTTCCTTCGGGAATAACTTGACATATTTTCAAAGGTCAGGGAAATGTCACACACGTGGTTTCCCATCGCATCCACCGCTCGGCCTCTTAATACCTTCCCCACCTATACCTACCCTCCACACCCCTACCTCCCTTCATTTACCTTACCTTCCTTACCCAAACCCTCCCTCCACACCCCTACCTCCCTTCATTTACCTTGCCTTCCTTACCCAAACCCTCCCTCCACACCCCTACCTCCCTTCATTTACCTTACCTTCCTTACCCAAACCCTCCCTTCCCACCCCTACCTCCCTTCATTTACCTTGCCTTCCTTACCCAAACCCTCCCTCCACACCCCTACCTCCCTTCATTTACCTTACCTTCCTTACCCAAACCCTCCCTCCACACCCCTACCTCCCTTCATTTACCTTACCTTCCTTACCCAAACCCTCCCTATCCACCCCTACCTCCTTCATTTAAAACCCTCCTCCCACCCCTACCTCCTTCATTTACCTTACCTTCCTTACCCAAACCCTCCCTTCCCACCCCTACCTCCCTTCATTTACCTTACCTTCCTTACCCAAACCCTCCCTACCTCCTTCATTTACCTTACCTCTCCTTCATTTACAAACCCTCCCTTCCCACCCCTACCTCCCTTCATTTACCTTGCCTTCCTTACCCAAACCCTCCCTTCCCACCCCTACCTCCCTTCATTTACCTTACCTTCCTTACCCAAACCCTCCCTTCCCACCCCTACCTCCCTTCATTTACCTTACCTTCCTTACCCAAACCCTCCCTTCCCACCCCTACTTCCCTTACCTTCCTTACCCAAATGCCATCACTACAATATTATGTGAATGTATAAAGATAAAGTAGAGGTAAAGACGAAAAACAGGGAAATTCAGGGACTATGGGGCATTCAGGGCAGGGTATGGAGGGTGTTAGGAGGCATAGGAAGAGGCAGGGACTATGGGACAGGCAGGGCAGGGTGTGTAGGGTAGCGTTGAAGGTATAGAGAGAGTATGAGCCAGGCATGGAAGGGTGTTATAGGGTAGCCTTGAAGGTATAGAGGGAGTGTGAGGTAGACAGGGAGGGTGTAGGGATGTGAGGCGGTGTTGGTAAGAGTGTCGTGGGTAAAGGAGCGGGTGTCGAAGCCTGTGTAGGAGTGTCTTGCGTCGAGGAGTAGGGCGAGAGTGTGCCTCGATTGTCACTCATCTCTCTCTCTCGCGTGTCCTCAAGCCGCCGCCTCTCTCCTCGGTCTCTCTCTCCTCCTCCTCCTCCTCCTTACCTTCCTCTTGTCTCTCACGTTTCCTTACCTTCCACCTTCACAGCATCCTCAGTCCTCCTCGTGTCTTCCACTCCACTTTCTCGTCCTCTTCTTCCTCTTCTTCCTCCTCTCTTTCTCTCCTTGTTTTGTCTACCTATCTATTTTATCATTATTATTATCATTATTATCATTCTTGTTACTTTTATTGTTATCAGTTTTTTTCATTTATTGTTTTCTCTCCCCAGGTAAGTGTCTGATGGTGGCCCAGGTGTGGAGGGTAGCGGCAGCAGGCAGGTTAGTGCTGAATTACTTTTCCACGTTTCGTCCTCCTCCTCCTCCTCCTCCTCCTCTTCCTCTTCGAGTGGCCTAAGGTTAAGATGCGGTCACACGAGCAGTATTTTCGGCAATATACGACCAACAACACCGGCAAGACCGCGAATGAGCAATTATTGCCACATTTTCGAGTTGACGACCCTGCGCGAGTTGTATGGCCTCTGAGGCTTCTTTGCTGGAGCATGGGGGGTGTCAGCATTTTTGTGGGGCCACGGAGATCCTGTGCTGTGTCCTACCACAAAACAAAGTTGCTGCAAGGAGCCTTCGATGTCATTGGATAACTGCGGGCGGAACAACCTGACCTGTCTGAGGTGAATGGAGGTAAAAAGTTTTGTTATCTTCCCATTCTATCAATTATATGCATAGGCAGCAGAACATGGAAGGGGGTGGAGGCAAGAAGGGTGCCAGGTGTGCCAGGTTTAAGCATGGGTGGCACGGAAGTATCTCTCAGCTCCCCATATTTTGGGGTGGGTGGTATCGTAAGAACAGGTAACCTCAGAAATTCAGTAATGTTTATACTATTAAAAAGAAGAAAAAAAACGCTCCCAACAGTAAAAATAGACATAATTCCTGGATTTGTCCCTTCGGCCACCCTCCAGTTTTCAGCTGTTTTCACCGTCACTGATTTGGACTTTTACTCTGGAAAACTAACATGATTATTTTAGAGGCACCCTCTTTTATGAACAAAGTTAGCGTATTACCACATAATCATTTGAGTTCTTATCAATTTTTGCTTATCAACAGGAAACGCTCGAGGTAAATCCAAGAATCTGCTTACAGTCTTCAACGCTTCATACAACAAAGTCCTGGTGACCGCCCATCAACCCGGACTCTATCAAAACTCCCTAAAGTGCATCAAGTGGAGCCCGGGGGTGAAAGAGGAGGCGAGGAGGAGGAAAAGGAGAAGAAAGAGGAGAAGGAAACAAGGGTAACTCAATATCCTTCCTGTATTTAGGGGACCAGAACTGCACTGCATATTCTAGTAGAGGTCTCACCATTGAGTTACAAGGACAACACTACTACCTGCGTCTTCAGAAGGAGGAGGAGGGAGAGTAGAATAAAGAGGAGGAGGAACACAATGCAGGCCTTAAGATAGGCAGTTGTAATGAAGCTGCCTTTGGCCTATAGTGATATGTGAACTTAATTGATTACGTAGCACTCCCTTATCGTGTAACGGTGTAAATAAAAAATAAAAAGGGTAATTCAATGTCCTTCCTGTATTAAGGGTACCAGAACTGCAATGCATAATCTAGGTGAGGTTGGAGCTCGGGGATGAAGGGGGGGCAGTATGAGCCAAGCAAGAATGGCGCCACTATAAAACCCTTGTCTGCGCCACTAACGGGATGGGGCCGACCAATATACCCCATCACTCGTCTATACACCTATACACTTTTTTTTATAGGGGCAGTGATTAGCTGGCTTTATTTTGTTTCTTCTCTTTATTTTGCCTTTGAGCTGCTTCCTTTACTGTAAAAATATAATCAAGAAAGCCTATCGCCGCTATTGACCGAACGTTAGTTAAATAAAATACCGATTAGTTGTTTTTGTATCGTTATGGATCACTGCAAAAAACTTCCTGCTAAACTAAATATTGACAAAACGACTTACCGTATAAAAAAAAAAAAAATTGCTTAGATCTTGCATCCTAACGTTAAGAGTGAACTGGTTATCGTTGTATCCAAGCACAATGATACGATACCGCTACGATATATTTTATAATGTATGTCGTTTGGTCTCTTCTGCACTTCACCTGGGAGATAAATTGGATCACTAAAGCAGGTAACCTCGTCTGTGTCAGCTGGATTTCTGTTGCCTGCTTTTCCATGTTTCCCCTTCCTTTACCCTTCACCCTCTCCCTCCCCTTTCCTATTCCCCTTCTCCTCCTCCTCCTCCTTTTACTTCCCCTTTTTCTCTCCCTCCTCCTCCTCTCTCCCCCTACCCCACTCTCTCCTTTTCCTACTACTCCCCTTTTTTCTCCTCCTCCTCCTCCTCCTCCTCCTCCATTGCTCCACCTTCCTCTCCTTTCTCCTCTTCATCATCATCATCCTTGTAACTCTTCATCGTCCTCCCTCTCGACCATGCGTTTATTTTCTCTTTCTCTCTTTCTTTCTCTTCGCTTCTCGTCTCTCAATTCGTTCCCTCGGTATTTAACTTTTTCTTTTCTTCTTTTCTTTTTCTTCTTTTGATTTCTTTTGATTTTCGTCCATGCATATTTTTTTTCTCTCTCTCTCTCTTTCTTTCTTTTCGTTTCTCGTCTCTCAATTTGTCCCCTCGGTATTTAACTTTTTCTTTCGCCCGTCCATCCATCCATTTCCTGATTATCTCCTTCGAGGCTTTTACAGTTTTCCTACTCGTTAACTTTTCTCTCTCTTTCTTTCTTTCTCTCTTTTGATGTCTTTCTTCTTTCTTTCTCTTTTATTTATTTCCCAGCATTTATCTGTCTGTCTTTCTGTTCGTCTGCCTGTCAGTATCTGTGTGTCTGTCTGTTGTTCTTTTTTTTTTTAAAGTGTTTCTTGTGTGTTTTATTGTGCTGTATGTTTTGTGGTGCTAAGTGTTCTTATTCCCTTGTCCGTAGTTTGCGCTTTTGTTTCGTGTATATTTTCATTCTAAGTTTTAAAGAAATCCTAGTTTTTGGACCATTATGTAAAGTTGAGATTGATACGTTTTATTGTGAGCTGTGGTCAATACATATCTATCTACCTATCTATCTATGTGTGCCTGACTGTATCTATCTATCTATCTATCTATCTATCTATCTATCTATGTGTGGCTGTCTCTATCTATCTATCTATGTGTGCCTGTCTCTATCTATCTATCTATCTATCTATGTGTGCCTGTCTCTATCCATCTGTCTATCTATCTATAAGTAGCACCGAATGTACCCATCTTAGAGTTCAACACATCAACTTGTACCCAAATAAGCAACACACCGCCCATGCATGTGACCTAAGAACTCCCTGACTGTTTGCTTCGGTCCCCCTTTAACCCTCAGCCTCCCTCCTCCCTCCCCCCACCCCGCTGTAGCTTTATGACAGACAGACGTGTGTGCTGTGTGGGTACGATGTGGTTGTATGTGTGTGTGTGTGTGTGTGTGTGAATGACTGTCTGTGTTTGTTTCTGCCTGTCTGTCTGTCTCTCTCTGTCTATCTACCCATTTATCTATCTGTCTATCTATCTATCCATCTCCCTTTCTCCCTCCCTCTCTCCCTTCCTTCCATCCCTTACACTACACCATTGAAGCAGCAGTATCCCCTTACACAGGTACACAGGTATACACCCCCCTCCTTCTCCCCCTCCCCCTTCTCCTCCTCCTCCTCCCCCTCCTCCTCTCCCTCACCCTTCCACCTCCCCCCTTCTTTCAGCTGCATCACTCTCTCCCTTCTCCCTTGCGTATACAATAGTTTGCGTTCATACATAGAAAAGTTAAGGAAGGCGAGATGCAACGTTATATACCCCATTTTCTCTCTCTCTCTCTCTCTCTCTCTCTCTCTCTCTCTCTCTCTCTCTCTCTCTCTCTCTCTCTCTCTCTCTCTCTCTCTCTCTCTCTCTCTCTCGACGGGTTTTTTCATCCATTCATCCTTTTTTTCATTCCTTCTTTCCATTTTTCTTTCTTTCCTTCCTTCCTTCCTTCCCTCCTTCCTTCCTTTCTATCTTCAATTATTTTCTTTTCCTCCATTCACAACGTTTTACTCTCCATTCTTTCCTTCTTCCTCCACTCTCTCTCTCTCTCTCTCTCTCTCTCTCTCTCTCTCTCTCTCTCTCTCTCTCTCTCTCTCTCTCTCTCTCTCTCTCTCTCTCTCTCTCTCTCTCTCTCTCTCTCTCTCTCTCTCTCTCTCTCTCTCTCTCTCTCTCTCTCTCTCTCTCTCATCAAACATTGCACCGCGAGTGTCATTTTTCTTCATATGGACAAAGGGATGCAAGTCTTGAGTGTGTTCCTGCCTTCATACTAATCTCTCTCTCTCTCTCTCTCTCTCTCTCTCTCTCTCTCTCTCTCTCTCTCTCTCGCTCTCTCCTCATGAATACTCTACTCATCTGCCTTCTTCTTCCTCCTCCTCCTCCTCCTCCTCCTCCTCCCCCTCCTCCTCGTCTTTCTTCCTATTATCCTTCTCTTCTTCTTTATCTTCTTTCTTTACTTCCTCCTCCTTCTCTGCCTTCTCTTCCTTCTCCATGTAAGTCATTCTGCTTTTACGATCCTCCTCTTCCTCCTCCTCCTCCTCTTCTTCTTCTTTCTCCTCCTCCTCTTTCAAATTTTCATCGTCTTTCCCCTTTTCCTCTTCTTCCTCCTTCTTCTCATCCTTCTCTTCCTTTCCCTCCTTCGTCGCTGTCTTCTCTCTCTCTCTCTCTCTCTCTCTCTCTCTCTCTCTCTCTCTCTCTCTCTCTCTCTCTCTCTCTCTCTCTCTCTCTCTCTCTCTCTCTCTCTCTCTCTCTCTCTCTCTCTCTCTCTCTCTCTCTCTCTCTCTCTCTCTCTCTCTCTCTCTCTTCGTCCTTCACTCCACTTCCTCCTCCTCTTCGTTTCCTTCCTCCTCCTCTTCCCCCTCATTCCTCCTTCCTCTTCCTCCCTCCTCCCTCATCTTTCTCTCTCCCTCCCTCACTTCTGAATCCACTCCCTCCTCCTCTTTGGCTTCCTTCCTCCTCCTCCTCCTCCTCCTCCTCCTCCTCCTCCTCTCCCAGTGCATCACCCGGGTCGCTGCAAGGCTAAGACGCTTCCCCACAAGATAGGATTTGTCACCGCAGCCTCCTCCTCCTCCTCCTCCTCCTCTCCTCTTACTGCTGTCCTCCAATCTCCATACCCTCCCTGCTCACTCCCCTCTTCCTCCTTCTCTTCTTCCTCTTCTTCCCCCCCCTCCTCCTCCTTCTCCTCCTCCTCCCTCACAAATCTCTTCCTGGCTCTAAATCACACAATACAGGATTGGCGAGACTACGCATTACCTCCTTACCTTCCTCTGTCTCTCCTTCCTTCCTTCCTTCCTTCCTTCCTTCGTTTCTTCCTTCCTTCCTTCCTTCGTTTCTTCCTTCCTTCCTTCCTTCCTTCACTCCTTTCTTCTTTCCTTTCTTCCTTCGTTTCTTCCCACCTTCCGTCCTTCCTTCCTTCCTTCCTTCGTTTCTTCCTTCCTTCCGTCCTTCCTTCACTCCTTCCTTCTTTCCCTCCTTTCTTTCGTTATTCCATTTTATCTGTTCTTTCCTTCTTCCTGCTCTTTTTCCTTCCTTCCTTCCTTCCTTCCTTTCCTTCTTTCTTCCTATCTTCTATTATACAATCTCTCTCTCTCTCTCTCTCTCTCTCTCTCTCTCTCTCTCTCTCTCTCTCTCTCTCTCTCTCTCTCTCTCTCTCTCTCTCTCTCTCTCTCTCTCTCTCTCTCTCTCTCTCTCTCTCTCTCTCTCTCTCTCTCTCTCTCTCTCTCTCTCTCTCTCTCTCTCTCTCTCTCTCCCTGGTTTACGAGATACATTATTAGCCTCTCTCTCCCTGCTTTAACATTCTCCCCCTTTCCTCCCTTCCCTCCCTTCCTCCCTCCCTTTCTTTCCTCCACTTCCTCTTTCCTACCCTTTCTCCCTCTCCTTCCCTCCCTCACATGGCCTCCTCACTCATTTTTTTCTCTCCCTGGCCTCTTCCGGTTTTCTCTCCCTCTCTCCCTCCCTCCCTCCCTCTCTCTCCCTTCCTTCCTCCCCTCACGCTGGCCTCTTCCTCCACTACATCTTTCTCTTTCTCTCCCTCCCTCCCTCCCTCGTTTTGCCTCCTCCTTTCCTCCCTCCCTCCCTCTCCTTCCTCCCTTCCTCCCTTCCATCTTCTTCCACCTTCTCTCCATTCTTTCTTCTCGTTTTTCCTCCCTTCTTTTCTCCCTTCCTCCTTCCTTCACTGTGGTTTCTTTCCTCCCTCCTTTCCTCCCTTTTTCCTCCCTTTCTCCTGTTTTCCCCTCCTTTCCTCCCTTTTTTCCTCCTTTCTCCCTTTTTCCCTTCTTTCTTTCATTTTTTTCCTCCTTTCATCCCTTTTTCCCCTTCTTTCCTCCCTTTTTTCCTCTTTTCCTCCCTTTTCTCCTCCATTCCTTCCTTTTTTCCTCCTTTCCTCCCTTTTTACCCTTTTTCCTCCTCTCCTTTAGCTTGTCTTCATTCTTTCTTCTTTCTTTACCTCCCTTCTCTCCTTCCTTTCTTCCTCTCCTCTTTTTCTCTCCTATTTTCTTCCTCCTCTCTTCCTCCCTTTTCTCTTTACTTCCTTTCTCCCTTTCTCTTTCTCTCCTTCGTTCCTTCCGTTTCCTTTCTTCTTTCCATTCTTCCCTCCCTTAACCCGGCCTCTTCCTTCTCTCCCTCCCTCCCCTCGCCTGACCCCTTCCCTCCCTCCCTTCCTTCCTCCCTTCCCTCCTCCCTCTCTCAGCCCAACTTCTTTCTACTTTCCTTCCTTCTCCTTCCCTTCCTTCTTTCATTGTTTTCTCATTCCTCTTGATTCCCTTCCCTGCCCCTTCCTTCTTTCCTTCCTTCCCTTTGTTCCTTTTTCCTTCCTTACTCTCTTCTACCTCCCTTCCATCCTTCCTTTCCTTGCCCCCTTCCTTCCTTTCCTCCTTTTGTTCCTCCTTCCTTCCTTCCATCCCTATCCCCTTTTGCCTCCCTTCCATCCTTCCTATCCTTCCCTTTGTTCCTCTTTCCTTCCTTACCCTCTTCTAACTCCCTTCTATCCTTCCTTTCCCTGCCCCTTTCTTCCTTTCTTCCCTTTGCTCCTCCCTCCTTCCTTCCCTTCCCCGTTCCACCCCCCTTCCATCCTTCCTCTCCTTGCCCCTTCCCTTCAACTTCCCTTTCCTTCCTATACTTCTTTCTCCCCCTCTTTTTCCTCCCTCCCTCCCATCCATCCTTCCATCCCCCTTCCCTCCACACTTACCTCCCTCCTCCATTCCTTCTCCATCCTTCTCTACCTCATACGCTCTCTCTGCCAACCTTCTTTACCTCCATTCCTCTTCACTTCACCCCCCTCAGCGATGCCTCCTTCACTAGTCTCCACGAATCAAAGATACTCGTAGCTAGCCAGGCTCAGACCTCGCTAAGCTTCCATACATAGGCAGCATCAGCAGGAGGAGGAGGAGGAAGAGGAGGAGGAGGAGGGCTTAGGGTAGATAAGGAGGAGAGGAAGAAACAGGGAGGTATAGAGGGAAGAGGTTCGGCTTGGGGCGGTTAGGGAAGGCACATCAAAGGGTAATCAGACTGTTAGGTAGAGTTGAGGACATGTCAAGGCTCTGTGGTGTTGTATATTGGTGGTGGTGGTGGTGGTGGTGGTGTGTGGTTGAGTTCTGGTGATGGGGGATGTTGGTGATGCTCTTTGTTGTTGTTGGTGGTGGTGGTGAGGGTGGTGGTAGTGGTTGAGTTCTGGTGATGGGGGATGTTGGTGATGCTCTTTGTTGTTGTTGGTGGTGATGGTGAGGGTGGTGGTAGTGGTTTAGTTCTGGTGATGGGGGATGTTGGTGATGCTCTTTGTTGTTGTTGGTGGTGGTGGTGAGGGTGGTGGTAGTGGTTGAGCTCTGGTGATGGGGATGATGGTGATGGTGGTGAGGTAGTGGTGGTGTTGGCGATAATGGTGACGCGGGCGATGTAGATGGTTGTGATTTTGGTGATGGTGGTGTGCTATGGTGATGGTGATGTTTTGGGAGCAATGGAAATGGTAGTTATGGTGATGATAATGGTGACAGTGGTATCCTCTGTGTATTGGTGTTGGCGAAGCAAAGTCCCCGAGAGCAAGCATGTGTGTCTCTTGAAGTATAAAGAGGAAGAAGATAACGAAGAGTATTTTCCTATAGTTTACCGCGAAAATGAAGCAAGTGGAACAGGATAAGGGCAAGGCTGAGTAGGAAGGAAGAAGGTTAAGGAAGGAAGGGATATGGGTAGGGATGAGGAGGAAGGAAGAAGGTTAATGCAGGAAGGATAAGGGTAGGAATGAGAAGGAAGAATAAGGATAAGGAAGAAGGGGATAAGGATAAGGATGAGGAGGAAGGAGGAAGGTCAAGGGTAGGAATGAGAAGGAAGGAATCAGGGAAAAAAAAAAAGACCAGGAAGGAAGATCTCGAGTGTGACATTGCTCCCTCGCAGACAGCATTTGCCGCCTCACAAGTCCAAATCAACTTCGCGAGTCCTCAGATCCAAGTTTTAGCTTTACTGCCCCATCAAAGACTCTTCCTGAATAATGTATCACTCAGCACTAAAGCATGTATCCTCAAACGCTTCCGCCTCTCGTATCCACCACTTCAAAGGCCGGAAAAGAGGTTAATCGCGTTTTATGGGTGTGTTTTTCACGTTCATGGTAGAGAGGCTTTATTACACTACCGCCGAGACCAGAAAACTACCCATGAAAATGCCTACGAGTTCTATGAAAGCCTTGTTAAGTGTGTGTGTGTGTGTGTGTGTGTGTGTGTGTGTGTGTGTGTGTGTGTGTGCGCGATGAAATGTTTAAGGATGTGGCCCTAAAACAGTGACCATAAAGGGTAGTGGAGGCTTCGGTTTAAGGATTCTTCTACCCACGAGGAGGAAATAGTGGTTTGAAATGTGTTGTATAGTACTTTCAAAGGGAACGCTGACTTACGCTTTTCTTTAGGGAGGTGGAATTGGTCATACATAGATACATTTTGAATTTCATAACACCACAAGGGAGGTCATCAAAGGACACATACACTGTTAATGATTCACGTATCGAAGCTCCTTATTGAAGCTTCTAGAGAAAGGGAATTCATGATGCTAGTGGACAAGGGTTAGACTCTGCTAGCCTGCTGATCCCTGCACCGACACACACACACACACACACACACACACACACACACACACACACACACACACACACACACCCACACACACACAATATCAACCCCCCCCCCCCCCCCCCCGCTTGTGTGTGTGTGTGTGTGTGTGTGTGTGTGTGTGTGTGTGTGTGTACAACTTAGTGGGTGGAACTTTTTATCAGTGTTTATTTATCATTACTTGCTCTTTTTTTTTTTTTACTCCCTGACACACACACACACACACACACACACACACACACACACACACACACACACACACACACACACACACACACACACACACACAAGACGGATCGCCCCGCCAGCCCGTGTTTGTGCTGCGCCGCGGGACAAACAGCCTCCGGGACGCCTTGTTCTGCACCTTTTTAGGCCTACCTAGAACACCTGCGCCAGCCATCATGCGTCCTGCTACCTGGTGTGTGCTTCGACGCCCCCCCCACCCCCCCCCCCCGACACGCACACACACATACACACACACACTTAATGGCCATCCTCACCCCTTATTTGCATCTTCCTTAGACGCCTCGAAAGCCTATGGTCGAGTCTAGTACAAGGTTTTGCTTTCTAATCCACGCTCTCTCCGATTCTATTTCATTTTCTTACTCCATTTTACTCTTGTTTTGCTTTCCCATTACTTCTTTTTCTTTATTTGCTGGACTTTTTCTTTGTTTGGCGTTCCCATGGTCTCTCTCCTTGGAGGTAAAACAAAAGAAAAAAGAAAACACTACCCAGATGACCTCAGCAAAACCTCATTTATTTACCGTGGCTTACCTGACCCTTTGTGGCGGGGCTGGGCAGGGCGGGGCAGGATGTCTGGGGCGCCTCAGGTCACGAAGCTTGGGGCTAATGACCTGCCGGGGCCGAGGGGCGAGCAATTATGTGGCGTGCGGCGGGCGGCGGAGGGGCGGGAGTGGCGTGGGCCGGGCGCGTCCTGGGCCGGGATGAATGGGATATGGGAGTCTAGAGGGACACTCATCTATTTTTTATGGGAAGGTTGGCTGACAGTTTTTTGTGAGGTCGTGATATAGAACTAACTTTTTCCTGCCTCATCCTTTCCTGCGTTTTCCTTTTTGTTCTTCTTTTGTCTTCGTTCTGCCTCTGTTCTTCCTCCTGTTCATTCGTTCTATTTCTTCAATCCTTCTTTTCCTATTTTTTTTATGTATTTATCATATAGAACCTCCTCCTCTTTCTTCTTATCTCGTTAGTCGTTTTATTTAAGTTTCCCTCAAATTCGTCTTTTTCCAGTTTTTTTCTCCTTTTGTATTTGTTTTCCTCCACATCTTTATCCAGTTCCACCTCTTTCATTTTCATCCATATCCTTTATTTCTTATAGTTATACATTCCATTCTTATCCTATTCCTTTTCATCCCTATCCTAATCCCTTCCCTCCTTCTCCTTCGTATCCTTATTCCGTCATTTCTGATCCATATTCCTTCCTTCTCATCCCTACCCTAATCCCTTCATTCCTTATCCTTATTCCTTTCTGCTCCTCCTCCTGCTCCTCCTCCTCCTCCTCCTTATCCCTTCCTTCCTTAACCTCTTTCCATCCTACTCATCCTTGTCCTTATCCTGTTCCACTTGCTTCATTTTCACGGTAAACTAAAGGAAAATACTCTTCGTTATCTTCTTCCTCTTTATCTGTTTACTTGCTTTTTCATTATTATCAAAGAAGGAATTATGAGTTAACTTGTTTTTCTTCGGAGAGGTTCATCATACTCTTCCTCCTCGTAATCCGCCTGCTCTTCATTTCCTTATTTTCTTTTATGAAGGAGGCAGAAATTATGAGTTTATTGTTGTTTTCTTGAGCGAGAGATTCATTACTTCGTTTCGTACCCAGATGAAGAAGGGAAAAAAGAAGAGGAGGAGGAGGAGGAGGAGGATATAAAAAAAAGAGAGGAAGATAAGCACAAAGAGGGGAGGAAAGCATTAAAAGAAGTAAAAGAGAAAAGCTTAACTGAAGAAACTAGAGAGAAAGTAATTAGAGAGAAAGTTTGACATGTAAATAGAAAAAAGAAGAGGACGAAGAGGAGGAGGAGGAGGATATAAAAAAAAGAGAGGAACATAAGCACAAAGGAAAGAAGAAAAGCATTATAAGAAGTAATAGAAAAAAGCTTGACTGAAGAAATTTAATAGAGAGAAAGCTTGACTTGTAAGATGGAAAAAAAAGAAGAGGACGAAGAGGAGGAGGAGGAGTATATGACAAAAAAAGAGGAACATAAGCACAAAGGAGAGAAGGAAAGCATTATAAGAAGTAAAAGAGAAAACCTTGACTGAAGAAATTAGAGAGTAAGCTTGACTTGTAAGATGGAAAAAAAAAGAAGAGGACGAAGAGAAGGAGGAGGAGGATATGACAAAAAAAGAGGAACATAAGCACAAAGGAGAGAAGGAAAGCATTATAAGAAGAAATAGAAAAAAGCTTGACTGAAGAAATTTAATAGAGAGAAAGCTTGACTTGTAAGGTAGAGAATAAGCAAGAGATGAAGAAGGGAATGAAGGAAAGAAAGACAAGAGAAGCTGGCAGTGTGATAAGTTAGGGAGGGGGAGGGGGTGGGGGGAGGGAGTTCGAGGGATGAAAAAAAAATAGAAAAAAAAAGAAAACATCATCCGAGCGTAATTAAAAATCCTGAGAACGGAGAACACGCTCGATAGGAAATGAACGCATGATAGGAGGAAAAATTTAAATGAGCATCCGGTATATCGGCATTCTCTCTCTCTCTCTCTCTCTCTCTCTCTCTCTCTCTCTCTCTCTATCTCTCTCTCTCTCTCTCTCTCTCTCTCTCTCTCTCTCTCTCTCTCTCTCTCTCTCTCTCTCTCTCTCTCTCTCTCTCTCTCTCTCTCTCTCTCTCTCTCTCTCTCTCTCTCTCTCTCTCTCTCTCTCTCTCTCTCTCTCTCTCTCTCTCTCTCTCTCTCTCTCTCTCTCTCTCTCTCTCTCTCTCTCTCTCTCTCTCTCTCTCTCTCTCTCTCTCTCTCTCTCTCTCTCTCTCTCTCTCTCTCTCTCTCTCTCTCTCTTTCTCTCACACACACTCACCTCACTCACTACCACCACCACCACCACCATCACCACCATCATCACCATCATCATTACCATCACATTAACCCTTCTAATTGATATTCCACAGCCAAGGCCCTTGTCTTGAAGCCTGACCGAGCAGATTAAAACAGCTCCCGCGGCCGCCACCCCAAACAGCGAACCTAACCCGTATTTACCTTGTATAATTCGGGTTCATCTATTGACTATATGGCTTTGTATGGGACCTGTGGGGTGAAGGGGAGGGAGGGGAAGGGAGAGGAGGTGTGGGTAGTGGAAGAGAGATGAAGGAAGGAGGGAGAGGGTGGAGAGATGAGAAGTGAGGAAAATGGAGAAAAGGGAAGGAAAAGGAAGGAGAGAAGGGGGGTAGCTGAAGAAGGAGGATGGAAGGGAAGGGGTGGAAGGGTCAGAAATGAGGAAAAGGGGATAGGAATGGAAGGAAAAGAAAGGAAAGGAGGGAAGGAATATGGGAATAGGTGGATAATTAAGTATTCTCGGCTTTCACGTCCTCGGTTGAATGGTAATTAGTGTTTGGGTTTGAATATTGAATGATAATAATAATTCCTTAGGCTTAAATAGATGAATTCCCTTTTGTCTCTCTCTCTCTCTCTCTCTCTCTCTCTCTCTCTCTCTCTCTCTCTCTCTCTCTCTCTCTCTCTCTCTCTCTCTCTCTCTCTCTCTCTCTCTCTCTCTCTCTCTCTCTCTCTCTCTCTCTCTCTCTCTCTCTCTCTCTCTCTCTCTCTCTCTCTCTCTCTCTCTCTCTCTCTCTCTCTCTCTCTGTTCATCTATCTATCTATCTATCTCATTATTTTCCTTCGCTTTCCTCCAACACACTTCATTTTCTCTCCTACTTTCCTCCACTATTTTTCTCTCCCTCATTTTCTCCCTCCCTCATATTTTCCTTTCCCCATTTTTCCCTTCCCCATTTTTCCCTCTCATTTTTTTTCTCCCACGTTATCACATTTTTTCCTCCTTTCTTTCCTCCTCTCGTTTGGGTCTGTTCTGGGTTCATCTTCCTTTTTTTGTGAGTGTGTGCGTGCGTTCGTGGGTAAGAGGGTAATGATGAAGGGGGGGTGGGGGGCTAGGGAGGAAGGGTGGGTGGGTGGAGGGGGCTGTTTACTGCTATTTTATGATATACTTTTTATTACCCCGTTTGCATCTCTCCTCCTCTTCGTCATCCTCCTCCTCCTCCTCCTCCTCCTTCTCTTCCTCCTCCTCATTCTCTTCCTTTCCTCCTATTACTTCTCTCTTTCGTCCTCTCTTCCTTTTTCTCTTCCTCATTCATCTTCACTCTCTCTAACTCCTTTCTCTTCCTCCTCCTCCTCCTCCTCCTCCTCCTCCTCATTCTCTTCCTTTCCTCCTATTACTTCTCTCTTTCGTCCTCTCTTCCTTTCTCTCTTCCTCATTCAACTTCACTCTCTCTTACTCCTTTCTCCTCCTCCTCCTCCTTCTCCTCCTCTTTTTCCTATTCCTCCTTCTCCTTCTCCTCCTCTCTCCTCCTACTCTTAACTTTCCTCTTTTCCTCTTCCTACCTTCATTTATTTGCACCTGTCTCCTTCTTCTTCTCCTCCTCTTTCTCTTTTGGTGATTTCGAAGATGCTGGGGATGATGGTGGTGGTTGTGGTGGTGATGGTGGTTGTGATGGTGGTGGTGGTGATTAAGGTCACAAAGCAGAAAAAAATAAGTTAAAAGACCTTAAGAGAGAGAGAGAGAGAGAGAGAGAGAGAGAGAGAAACAAAGAAAACACGAAGAAGGCGAAGCAGTGGGATGATGAGGTTCGTTATGAGGTGCTTATCCATACTAATGCGGAGAAACATGGAAACGTAGAAGATCGGGCAGCAGAAAGACGTAACAGACAACGAGGCTGCCTGCTCAGGTGATCCAATCTGTTCGCCAGGCGCTCTTATGATCCGCAAAACTGATTATAATTGACTCTTGTTTTAAGTCAATTAGGGAAGGTATAATGAGTTCATGCAATTACTAAATATTGAACAATGTGGTTTTTGAGTGAAGTGATCGTTTTTGAACACGGATTTTGCAGATTCTTATTTTTTTCTCTTTTTTTTACTCGAAGAAATTATCGTATTTGAGGTAATTGATTTCGCAGTTTCTTTTTTTTTTTTTCATTTCTGTTACGCGAATGAAATTGTAGTTTTTCTTTTTTATCACTTTGCAAACTTTTTTTACTGTTTTCATTACTCGAATGTACTGATCTTTTTTTGCACAAACTGATTTTGCAGAGTATTTGTTTCTCGTTTCATTATTCGCTTCGTGCTAAAAGAAATCCTATCAATGTCTGCGTTCCATCGCCTCGCTTGATCCTCCGCGCCGTTGTTTGTTCCCATCGGCTTTCCCGGGAGCTCAGAACTTGAAGTGATTGATGTTATTGAACTTGTGCAGGTTCTTGAAAACTTGTATCATGTCTCCGTGCTTAAAGTGGAGAAAAAGGAAGAGGGATATTCAAACGAGGAGCTTGGAATATAATGAAAAAGGTGATGATGGGAAGGATATTGAAGAAGAAACATGAGAAGAAGGGAAGGGAAAGTACCTGCAGGAAATGGAGAATATAAAAGTGGAGAAGGGAAGGGAATGGAACTGCAAGAAATGGAGAATATAAAAGTGGAGAAGGGAAGGGAACGGAACTGCAAGAAATGGAGAATATAAAAGTGGAGAAGGGAAGGGAAAGGACAAGAAATGGAGAAAAAAACAAGAAGATGAGAAATAGAAAGTGGAGAAGAGAAAATTAATAAAGAAAAGGATTAGGAGTGTGCAAAGACGCAAGAGGAGAAAGGGGAAACTTAGATAATGAGGACAAAAATCAGGAAAAATATTAATAGCGAATAGTGGAATACGACACCTCAATCGTAACCAAATCCACATAACCACACCCATCCACTATCACCCTCCCACCCACCACACAACCACCCACCCCATTCATGATTCCACCAGGGGCCAACACACCCATCCACCCATCCTCCTCCCTAATAGTACAATCCTGACCAAATCCACCTAACCACACCCACCCACATTCACCCTTCCACCCACCACACAACCACCCACCTCATTCATGATTCAACCAAGGCCCAATCCACCCATCCACCCATCCTCCTCCATATTAGTACACCCAACTTTCCGCCCAAACATATGCCTTCATCCACTTCATCCACCCACTCATCCACCCCTCCACCCACCCACACACACATAAGACCTGGGGAGTGGAGGAAGGCAAGACTTTCCAGTATCCTTCATTATGCACGCTTGACCCTCGTTTCAGGTGGTGGTGGTGGTGGTGGTAGTGGTGGAGGTGGTGGTGGAAATCTATATTCAAGGCGCACAAACACGATAAAATAATGGAAAGGAACCTGTTTTGTGTGTGTGTGTGCGTGTGTGTGTATGTGTGTGTGTGTGTGTGTGTGTGTGTGTGTGTGTGTGTGTGTGTGTGTGTGTGCCTATTTACCTAATTGGTTGAATGTTTACGTACTATCTGAATACATGCGATTAGCTTTTGTCTGCCTCTTTGTGTCCTTTGTTAGTTTATAAGGTAAAGAAAAACATAGCAAATTCGTTATGGAAAAATCAACAACAACAACAACAGCGTACCAGCCCTCTTCTGGACACAAAGGATTTTTCCACCACAAGAAACATCAAATTTAAGATCATAAGTTTCTGTGTAACTCCGGTTTTGAAATATTGTGCGATAGGATATATATATATATACTCTCTCTCTCTCTCTCTCTCTCTCTCTCTCTCTCTCTCTCTCTCTCTCTCTCTCTCTCTCTCTCTCTCTCTCTCTCTCTCTCTCTCTCGCTCTCGCTCTCGTTCTCGTTCTCTCTCTCGCTCTCACTCTCTTTAACTAACCAAGACTTTCCTAGTATTTTTTTTCCCGTCGAAACTAAAATTAATTTCGTAACAACTTCGGTTCCACTTAGACTCTGCGGTGTAGTTTTAATCCCCGTTTTTAGATTAGGGGGATAATTATGTTAATAGCGTTAAAAGCGGGCCACCAGTGTAGGTTGTAAGACTTCGAAGAGAGAACATTCCTTTTCTACGCAGTTCAGTCTAGCTACAAGGAAAGGAGGCCAACGCTGAACCTCGCAACCTTGTAAGAGAACCTCGTAGACAAAGAAAATCGGTCCCCATTGAAAAGTAATACGGTGCTCTTGAATACTTTACTTAGAGGTTTTACTTTTGTGGATGTTCGGGTAGTTTGCTTATTGGAACACAACCCGAGGGAGAGGCAGCGCGCTAACCCAGGATGTCTTATCGTCTTATTTATGTATATTAAGTTATGTGGCTAGTCTGGCTCTGTTAATTCCTTTCTTGGGCGGAATTAGTTTGAAGTGCTGGATTTTCTCACGACAGGTTTCCATGGGTGTCTTTTTTCCCGTAACCTTTTAAGAGAACCTCGTAGACAAGGAAAATCGGTCCCCAAAGAAAAAGTGCAAGTGCTGAATACTTTACTTAGCATTTTTAACGTGTAGATGTTCTTGCAGTTTTTCTATTGGAACACTATTGAGGGAGAGCAGCACGCTAAACAGTAATAACCCAGTATGTGCGTATATCTTATATTTATTATTTATTAGTCCTCTCTCCTTTTCCTTTTTTATTTCCTTTTATGCCTCCTTTTAAAAAAAAAAAAATAAAAAAAAAATAATTAACTCCCTTCTGGGGCGGAATTAGATTGAAGTGTTGGATTTTCTCACGACAGGTTTTCATGGGTGTTTTTCCCACGTTCAAGGTGCAGAAGTCGGGTTAAACTATCACTAGGATCACAAAGCAGTCCATTTAAATCCCAGCAACTTTCACGACAGGCTTTTCAAACAGGTGAACTTAAGTGGTGATACGTTTAAATATACCGGCCTTTGCTTTTACTGGCGCAGCGTGGCAATAAATTAATTCAAAGGGAAACTTGTATACTATTTCCTACAACATTATGACATTATCTTCCGAGGCGGTGATACAGAGTAGTGTCGATAGGATTATTATGTCTTTTCTGAATGTTTAACAGCACGCCATGTTGCTTTTAGAAACACACAAGCACACACACACACACGCTCTCTCTCTCTCTCTCTCTCTCTCTCTCTCCCTCTCTCTCTCTCTCTCTCTCCTCACCGTTCTCTGTCTTTGTCTATATCTCTCTCCTTCTCTCTTTGTCCCTTTCTCTCTTTGTCCTCTCTCTCTCTTGCACTCTCTACCTACACACGTACCTGTCTGTCTATCTCTCTATCTATCAGTCTATTCATGCCACTCCGTTCACTTTCATAATTAAGTCTGTGTGTATATCTCTCCATGCTGTTCTGCCTGTCTGTCTGTCTCTCTGTACTGCATCGACAAGCCGTGTAGAATATGAGGACTGAATTGTAGCGACCTGAGAACTACATCAGTACCCTTAGGAGACAGTGTTCAACGTATGTGTGTCTGGGAACTACATTACTACCCCTATCAGACAGTGTTCAACGTATCTGTGTCTGCGAACTACATTGCTACCTCAGTCAGTCAGTGTTCAGCGTATGTGTGTCTGGGAACTACATCAGTACCTCAGTCAGTCAGTGTTCAACGTATGTGTGTCTGGGAACTACATTGCTACCTCAGTCAGTGTTCAACGTGTGTGTCTGGGAACTACATTACACCCCTATCAAACAGTGTTCAACGTATGTGTGTCTGGGAACTACATCAGCGCCTCCATCTGTGAGAGCGCTGCGTATTTAAGAACAAAAGAACATCGGAACGTAAGGAGTCTGCAAGAGGGTGTGAATCTGATCTGCTTGAGTGGTTGGTCTTTGTATAGATTGTTCATATAGTTGTTGGTTTTGTGCATATACTATAGTTAAGGGTGTAATATTTCAGCATTATATCCCTGCACTCCGTTTTCTGTAGCTCTGATTTTTGGTTATGTGCCTCCGAGTGAATTGAAGGTCGTATTGTTGTTTATAATGTTATTGTTATTATTTTGCACACTGATTTAGCGGACTTTTTACTGATGCGATGTTCTTTTTTTTTGTTGTTTTGTTTTCTTTCTTTTCTTGCGCCGTTTTTATATCATTTTTTTATCATGTAACTTCAGCATTTTTCTTTTTATCTTCTCGTATGACCTTTTGCTCTTTCATATCTCGCTTTCCTCCTCCTCCTCCTTCTCTTCCTCCTCTTCGTCCTTGTGTATTCGTCTTCCTCCTCCTCCTCTTTCACTTCGTTTTACTGCTTTCCTCCTCCTCCACTTTCCTCTTTCACATAATTCATTTCCTCCATCCGCTTACCTCCTCTTCCTCCTCCTCCTCCTTCTCTTCCTCCTCCTCTTCGTCCTTGTGTATTCGTCTTCCTCCTCTCCCTCCTTTTTCTCTTCGTTTTACTGCTTTCCTCCTCCTCCACTTTCCTCTTTCACATAATCCATTCCTCCATCTGCGCTCCTCCTCCTCCTCCCCTTCGTCCTTCTGTTTTCCTCTTACTCCTCCTCCTCCTCCCCCATCCCCTCCCTCCCCACCCATACACCGGAGTCAGGGGTCGACGCCCAATTAAGCAAGGCAGACCAAACAGAAGGGAGGGCCTGATTTACGACTGTTTTGCCTCGAGCGCTGGAGACTGTTTGGGAGCTAGAGCGGGAGAGAGGGAGAGAAAAGGGGCGAGGTGGGAGCAGGCGTGGGGGGGGTTGAAGTGCGTGCATACACCTGTGGAAGAGTGAGTCATAAGCCTTAGATTCGGCCCCCGGAAGACGCAGGGGCCGAGGGGATGTAGGGAAAGAATGTGACCTCGATCTGGTTGGTTATGGCTTGGGCGGGAGAGGGAAGGGGGGAGAGAGAGAGAGAAGGGGGTGGAGAGAGAGGGGCAGAGAGCGAGGGAGAGAGGAAGAGGGATAGAGAGAGCAAATTAGCATGAAAACTATAAAGAAAATGACAGAAACTGAGAAAAAAAAAACTAGAAAGAATGCTTAGAAGAAAACAAAAGAACCCGAGAGAGAGAAGAAAATGTTAGAAAGAAAATGATAAAGAAAACGAAGAATAGTATAGAGGAAAAACAAGCGGAGGAGGAGGAAGAAGAGGAGGGGAAGGAAACAGAGAAAGAGGAAAATAAAAATAAAACAGAGAAGGAATATGAGAAAGGAAAGGAGGAAGAAGAAGTAAAATAGGAGGAGACGAAGAAAAAAAAAAAGCAGGGAAGGAAGAAGAGAGAGAGAAAAATAAAAAGACAAGGAATGAATATGCGATGCAAATGGAGGAGGAAGAAAAGGAGGAGGAGAAGAAAGAGAAAGAGAAGGGAGAAGAAGAAGAGGAAGATAGATAAATGTCAAAGTGAAACAGGAAAGAAGGAAGAAGAAGAGAAAGTCAGAGAAGGGAGAAGAGAGAAAGAGAGAAGGAGGAGAAAGGAAAAGAAGAGGAGGGTGAAGAGAAAGAGGAATAGAAGAAAACGAAGGAGAAATGTGAGAGAGGAAAAGAGGAGGAAGAAGAAGAAGAGCAGAAGAAGAAAACAGAACAGGGAGAAGGAAAAGAAAAAAAGAGAACAACAAAGAATGGATATAAAACAGGAAAGGAGGAGAGGAGGAGAAGAGGAAGAGGAAGAGAAATGAATGTCAAAGTGAGACAGGAAAGGGGGAAGAAAAAGAAAGGAAGAAGAAGGAGGAGGAGAAGGAGGAGGAGGAGGAGAGGCAGAACAGGGAGAAGAGAAAATTATAAAAAAAAAAAACGAAGAAGAAGAAACATTAGACAGAAAAGGAGGAAATAGAAAAAAAGAAGAGAAAGAGGAGGAGGAGGAGGAGGAAGATGAGGAGGAAAAGCCCAGAGAAAGACCTAATGAAAGCAAAAACTATAAACGGCAAGAGGAAATGAAATCGCTGGTAAAAGTTTGGAGTTGGACGTTGAGGAGGATGTAAAGGGGCGGAGGGAAGGCTCGTAAAAGAAACAGAAAGGCTTTTTGACCTGGACGTGAGGATGCAGTGATCGGAGGGAGAAAGGGTGTCAGAGAGGGATCAGAGAGGGATCAGAGAGGGGCTCGAGAGGGGATGGGAATAAAAGAAAGGGACAAAGGAACAACACGGACGAGGTTATTCTAAAGGTCAAGGTTATGTTAAGGTTATGTTAAGGGATGCAGTGATCAGAGGGAGAAAGGGTGTCAGAGAGGGATCAGAGAGAGCTCAGAGAGGGGTTCGAGAGGGGATGGAAATAAAAGAGAGGGACAGGGACGAAGAAACAACACGGACGAGGTCATTTTAAAGGTCAAGGTTATGTTAAGGTTATGTTAAGGGATGCAGTGATCGGGGGGAGAAAGGGTGTCAGAGGGGGATCAGAGAGAGGGGTTCGAGAGGGGATAGAAATAAAAGAGAGGGACAGGGACAAAGGAACAACACACGGACGAGGTTATTCTAAAGGTCAAGGTTATGTTAAGGACACTACACTGCACGCTCGGAACGAAAGTGGAAGTCGTTAAAATAAATTGGAGGTGGAGAATGCATTTAAAATTAGAGGTTAGTAAGAAAAAAATAACTTAGATAGAAAAGAAGGATGTATTTGAGAGTATGAATTGGTTATAAAAAAAAATGTAGGTGAAGAATGCATTTAAAAGTAGAAGATAGTAAGAAAAAAAATAACTTAGATAGAACAGAAGGATGTATTTGAGAGTATGAATTAGTTATGCATTTAAAATTAGAGGTTAGTAAGAAAAAATAACTTAGATAGAAAAGAAGGATGTATTTGAGAGTATGAATTGGTTATAAAAAAAAATGTAGGTGAAGAATGCATTTAAAAGTAGAAGATAGTAAGAAAAAAATAACTTAGATAGAACAGAAGGATGTATTTGAGAGTATGAATTAGTTATAAAAAAGCAATACAGGAGAGAAAGATGCATTTGAAAGAAGGAAAAGATTAAAAAAATATAATTAACAAAGGAAAGATGGATTTGAAAGTAGGAATTGATAAGAAAAAAATAATGATATATAAAGGAAGGTTGTATTAGAGGTAGGAGTTGATGATAAAAAAAAAGTAGATAGAAGGGAACGTTGCATTTGAAAGAAGGAAAAGGTAAAAAAAATATTAATAACAAGGAAAAGATGTATTTGAAAATAAGAATTGATAAGAAAAATAAGTAATATAGAAAGAAAGGTTGTATTAGAGGTAGGAGTTGATGATAAGAAAAATTTAGATAGAAGGGAACGATGAATTTGAAAGAAGGAAAAGGTAAACAAAAAATTAATAACAAGGAAAATATGTATTTGAAAGTAGGAATTGATAAGAAAAATAAAGAGTAAAGAAAGGAAGGTTGTATTAGAAGTAGGAGTTGATGATAAGAAAAATTTAGATAGAAGGGAACGATGCAGTTGAAAGTAGGTATTGGTAAAAATAAAAATAAAAACTTAGAAGGAAAGGATGTATTTGAAACTAATGATTCGTGAGAAAAAAAGAACGAGGAGATTTGGGTGGAGGAGGATTGGGGGAACAAAGACATGCTGACGTGGAGAGGGTCACTTCAGGTCAGGTCAGGTCAGCGGCAATACCAGACGCAGAAGAAATGAGGAGGAGGAGGAGGAGGAAGAGAAAAAGAGGAGAAAGAAAGTGAGAAGAGGATATGGAAGATACAGAGAAGAAGGAGGAATAGGAGGAAAGAGAAAGAGGGGAAAAAGGAGGAGAAAGGATAAGAGGAAGTGAGTGAATGGGTGGGTGGTTGGGTATTGGGTAGTGGTGATGGTGGGTGTTGGTGGAATATAAAAAAAAAAAGGAGAGGAGAAAGAGGAAAAGGAGGAGGATGAAAAAGAGGAGGTGAGTGAATGGGTGGGTGGTTGGGTGTTGGGTGGTGGTGGTGGGTGGTGTTGATGGTGGTTCCTGTGTTGGGTGTTCCTGTACGTGCCGGTCCGTTCGAGGGGCGGGCGTGGAGCCACTCAGAACGTGACCAACCCGCCCACACAATGATTTTTTACTCGCTCGCAGTCTCGCTTACTCTCTCTTTTTCTCTCACCGACCCCTCCGTTTCCTTCCTCTCCCCTCTTCCCTCCCTCCTCCCTTCTTCCTTCCCACTCCCTCCCTCACCCTTTTTTTTTCCCTCCCTTTTGCCTCTCGGTCTGTTTATGAAGTTCGTATTGAGGTCAGGCAACGGAATGCAATGCGTAATATCATGTAGCTGTGTTTTTTTTTTTCTCTCTCTCTCTCTCTCTCTCTCTCTCTCTCTCTCTCTCTCTCTCTCTCTCTCTCTCTCTCTCTCTCTCTCTCTCTCTCTCTCTCTCTCTCTCTCTCTCTCTCTCTCTCTCTCTCTCTCTCTCTCTCTCTCTCTCTCTCTCTCTCTCTCTCTCTCTCTCTCTCTCTCTCTCCACTTTTCACCCTCTCATTTCACTTTATCCTTTTCTTTTCCCTTTTTCCTTCTTTCTCCATTACCCTCCCCCTTCCACTTCCCTTCTATCCTTTCTCGTTCTCTCTCCTTAATTTTCTCTCCTTTTCTTTCCTTTTTTTCTTATCTGCCTTTGTCCTTTCCTTTTCTCTCCTATTTTCTCTTCTTCTCTTTCCATTAACCTTCCTTTTTCCTCCTATTCTCTCTCTCTCTCTCTCTCTCTCTCTCTCTCTCTCTCTCTCTCTCTCTCTCTCTCTCTCTCTCTCTCTCTCTCTCTCTCTCTCTCTCTCTCTCTCTCTCTCTCTCTCTCTCTCTCCTCTCTCTCCTTCCTCCTCTCCTTCCCTTCCATTCCCCTTCCGTCCCTTCCCTTTCCCTTCCCTTCCTCCCCCCTTCCGTCCCTTCCCTTCCTCCCTCTCCCCTTCCACATGCTTTTGAATAATTTGTGTTTTTTTCTCAGTCTTATTGTTGTGTGATTTTTTTTTTTTTTTTTGTTTCCAAGGTTACATGTTACTTTTTTTTTTTTTTTTTTTTTTTTGCGTTCATTTTTCAGCCGGTAATTTCTCGTGTGACTTATTCTGTTCCTTTGTGCCGCCATCTCATATTTCTTTTAGCGTTTCATATTTCTTTTTTTTCTCTTTCTTTTCATACTTTTTTTCTGTTTTTCTTTTACTTTTTTATTCAGGTTCCTCGTTGTGTTTTTCTTTCTTTTTTCATACTTTTCTTTTTTTTATTCAGGTTCCTCGTTGTGTTTTTCTTTCTTTTTTCA
>NC_066542.1:5402162-5419662 GCF_024679095.1 Eriocheir sinensis | reverse complement strand
AATAGATGAAGGACTATGTAGGTAACAGGTATAGGACTCTCAACTCCTTCAATTGACCTCCTTTTTTGGCCACTCCTCTGTACTCTATTCAGAAGCAGTAAGTAGCGGGATTTTTTTCTTTAATATTGTTTTCTTTTGTTTTTACGCTCTTGAACTGTCTCCTTTGCTGTAAAAAAAAAAGACTATCGGACTCTATAAGCGGAGAGGACGATTACTTCCTCCACTGTTAGCATACATAACTTCATACTTTGTGGAGGCGCATGTTAAGATCAGTAAACATCAGCAACATCGCGTTCTACTCACACATATACCCGGCTGCCGCTACGCTCCCGAGAAAGGCTTTGAAAATTGCTAAGTATATATCATAACTTTTGATGTAAATTTCGTAACGACGGCTGAAACAGAATACGTGATGCCAGCGTAGCATACCCGACACATTATTAGATAGCGGGGATTTTATAAATTTACATATATGTGTTCTGGGAAGGCAGGGCTACATCTCCTCACCTAATTAATTTATCAGCGTATACACTTGCGAGCGCGCGCACACACACACACACACACACACACACACACACACACACACACACACACACTCACTCACTCACTCTCATTCTCCCTTTTTTTCTCTCTTCCTTTCTCTCTCTCTCTCTCTCTCTCTCTCTCTCTCTCTCTCTCTCTCTCTCTCTCTCTCTCTCTCACACACACACACACACACACACACACAAGCAAGCAAGAGTGGGCGTGTGCGCGTGTGTTGGGTACGGCTGCAGCTTCAGGAGCAAGGACACGTGTGGGGGCGGGGGCGGGGGCGGCGTGGCGGGGGGCAGACTGGAGCGAGGTGACGGCCTCGGGGTGTGGGCGGGTCTTGGGTGGCGCCTGATGGCCGAACGTTCGGTGCCGCTGAGCGCTGAGGAGGAGTGCCGGCCGGGCGGGGGGGCGGGGGGCTGTCGGCGTCCTCTCCTTCACCTTTGTTTGAGCGCGGCACGTGGCTGCGTCAGGTGAGGAGCCAAATGGATAGGTGTTGTTCGCCTTCCTTGGGCTGCGGGAACTGGAAGCAAAGGGCCGCAAAGCAAGTGTGTGCCTTTGTGTTGAAACTTGGTGTGCTCTGTTCTGGTTTCTGCCTGTGTCTCTGTCTGTTTCTGTGTCTGTCTGTAAGAATGTATGTCTGGCCTCAATCTATTCGCCTTCCTTGGGTTGCGGCGACTGGAAGCAAAGGGCCGCAAAGAAAGTGTGTGCCTTTGTGTTGAAACTTGGTCTGCTCTGTTCTGGTCTCTGTCTGTGTCTCTGTCTGTTTCTCTGTCTATGTCTGTCTGTAAGTATGTATGTCTGGCCTCAATTTGTTTCTCTATGTATGTCTATTTATCTATATCTATCTACCTATTTATCTATTTGTCTATGTATTTACGTGCGCATATATAATGTTTCTTTATTAATTTATCTCTGTATCTATCCACCTATTAATATATTTATCTGAGAAAGAGAGTCAGTCAGTCATTCACTCACTCACTCACTCACTCACTCACTCACTCACTCACTCACTCACTCACTCACTCACTCACTCACTCACTCACCCACTCACTCACTCACTCACTCACTCACACAGTTCCTCCATCAAGTCCATTCCGACATGTCACCCTGTTTAAGTCCAGGTCGTGAGTCCGTCCGAGCTCAGTCCGCGCGTGTTTGTCTGAAGTGACACGCAAACGACTTCAAACGCCGCCGGTAGTCTACAGCCGCTTGGGTAAATTATGTAGCGAGTTTCATTTCCATATCCACGTTCCAAGTTAAATAAGAAAAAAAACTATTACGGAACTTTGTGAGCATAGAGAGAGTAGGAGAGGAGGGGATGGTAGGGAGGAGGAGAGGGAGAGGGAGATGAAAGCCTGAGGGAAGGGGGATGGAAGGGAAGGAAGGGGAATGGTACTAAGGAATGGAAGGAAAAGTGGATTGAATGAGAGGAAAAAAAGAATAAAGAAAGGAAGAATGAAACGAAAGAGATGCGGAAATTAATACAGGAAAGCTTTCTCATCCCCACAAAGTATCACACACACACACACACACACACACACACACACACACACACACACACACACACACACACACACACACACACACACACACACACACACACACACACACACACACACACACACACACAAACAAAAAAAAGACAAATATATAGATACCACAAACATCATATTTCTTTACCCATCAAATTCTATACGTTATAATGATGTCTTTTCTCTCCCTTTCGCTGGGCCCAAAATGCAGTCAGCGCCCCCCCCCCTCTCCCTCCCGTCCCTTCCCCTCTCCCCCTCTACTCCCGCCGAAGGTTTGAGGGGGGGGCGGAGGGGGGCGGAGCGTCTAATAAGTTCCCCGGTAAAGACTTCCCATTATTATTGTCAATGGAATGCCGCGTTCTTTGATGGGTGAATGGGGCTGGGAGAGAGAGAGGGAGAGGGAGAGGGAAAGTTATTATAAGTTAGCAATAAACGGAAGGATAGATTATTGCAAAACTCGAAAGAAAAAAATGGAATAGATGATGGGAAAGGAGAAGAAGGGTGAAGGAAGGAAGGAAGAGGAAAATGATGATAAAAACGAGAAGTACAAAAAGTTAGAGAAGAGTGATGATGATGATGATGATGAAGAGGAAGAGGAGGAGAAAGCAGATGAAGAAGAAGAAGAAGAAGAAGAAGCAGAAGAAAATGAAAAGGCAAAACAAGAACACGAAGAAAAATAAGAAAAAAAATAGAAAAAAATAATAAAAAAGACAGAACAACAACATCAACAACAAAAACAACAAGAAAAGAAAAGGAAGAAAACAAACAAACAAACATCAAGCAGACACAAGAAAAGACACAACTATAGGAACACAAAAAAGAAGAAGAAGAAGAAGAAGAAGAAGAAGAAGCAGAAGTGACAGAAAGGAATGTGTCGCAAACCTCCCAGGAAAGCCTCAAGACAGCTCAAGCGGCGCCTCCATCTAGCCACAACGGAGGGAGAGGAGAGGAGGGAGAGAGGGAAGGGGAGGGAGAGAAGGGGAGAAAAAAGTCTTGTTATTAATGTTTGATAATCTCGCCATTCACAAAGTTTCTGTCAACATCAAAAAGTTAATTTACCAGGAAGAGTAACATCAAAGGTGTCCCTCCCTACGTCCCTCTACCCTCCCTTCCTTCTCTCTCCCTTTCCTCCCTTCTCTCCCTTCCTTCCTCTCTCTCCTCCCTCCCATATTTTTTTTCTCTCTTCCTCTTCCCTCTCTTCCTCCATTTTCTCCCTTCTCTCCTTTTCTCTCTCTTTCTCTTGTGTCCTCATTTTCAACCCTCCCTTCTCTTCCTTCTCTTCTTTCTTCCCTCCCTCTTTCTCTATTTTCCTCTCTCTCCCTTTCTCTCTTTCTCTCGTGTCCCTTCCTTCCTTCTGTCCCTTACTCCCTTATTTCTGTTCCCCCTCTCTCTCTCTCTCTCTCTCTCTCTCTCTCTCTCTCTCTCTCTCTCTCTCTCTCTCTCTCTCTCTCTCTCTCTCTCTCTCTCTCTCTCTCTCTCTCTCTCTCTCTCTCTCTCTCTCTCTCTCTCTCTCTCTCTCTCTCTCTCTCTCTCTCTCTCTCTCTCTCTCTCTCTCTCTCTCTCTCTCTCTCTCTCTCTCTCTCTCTCTCTCTCTCTCTCTCTCTCTCTCTCGTGTCTCTCCCTTCCTCTACCTTCCTTCCCTCCCTTCCTTCCTTTCTCTCTTCCCTTCCTCCTATACTCTCTTTCTCTCTCTTTCTCTCTCGTGTTCTTCCCTTCCTCTACCCTTCCTTCTGTCCCTTCCCTCCCTTCCTTCACTCCTCTCTCTCTCCTTTCTCCTATATTTTCTCTCTTTCTCCCTCTTTCTACCTCTCTCTACCCCTCATTTTCTCTCTTCCTCTTCCCGTTCCTCTCTCTCTCTCCTTCTATATTCTCTCTTTCTTTTTGTCCCTCCCTTTCTTTACCCTCCCTTCTATCCTTCTCCTTTCTCTCTTATTCTCTCTCTTTCTCTCATTCTTCAGTTCCATTCCCCTGTTCAGTCTTCCAATTTCCTCCCTCGTTACTCCTTCCTCTTTTTTTTCTCTCCCTCTCTTTTTTTTCCTCTCCTCGTTCATTCCTTGTTGCTTTTTCGTGCCTCCTGGAGAGAGCTGCGTGTGTGTTCCATTTCACTGTATTGTTTTTTTTCTTCTTTCTTTGTGTGTGTGTGGGGGAGGAGTAGTAGGTGTGTGTGTGTGTGTGTCAGTTATAGTCCAGTTTTCTTTATCTCTCTCTATATATATCTTTCTTTTTATCTATCAATATCTATCTGCGTATATCCCAGTAAATCAATCTATCTATCTATATGTCTGTATCTCCCTTCACACACACACACACACACACACACACACACACACACACACACACACACACACACATACACACACACGCACACACGCACCTTTCTATCGCTAATAATTAATACAACACGCAAATCGAAGTACTACCCTTTCATTAGCATGTAATTAAGCTAAACAAATTGTGCCGGAATTCCTTTGTAGTCCCCCCTTCAAACTTTCTCTCTCTCTCTCTCTCTCTCTCTCTCTCTCTCTCTCTCTCTCTCTCTCTCTCTCTCTCTCTCTCTCTCTCTCTCTCTCTCTCTCTCTCGACCGTTTTTTTCATCAATTCATCCTTCTTTCTTTTCTTTCTTCCTTTCTCCCTTTCTTTCCTTCCTTCTTTCTACCTTCTATCATTTTCTTCTTGCACTCGAGACCTATCTATTATTCTCCTCCATTGTTTCCTTTTTATCTCCTCGTTTTACTGTTCTCTCTCTCTCTCTCTCTCTCTCTCTCTCTCTCTCTCTCTCTCTCTCTCTCTCTCTCTCTCTCTCTCTCTCTCTCTCTCTCTCTCTCTCTCTCTCTCTCTCTCTCTCTCTCTCTCTCTCTCTCTCTCTGTCACCAATTAAATGCTAATTATACGTACAAAAAACTATCAAGTCTAATTTCCTTTTTTTGGGGTCCGCGTACTCGACAGACACACAGACAGGGACGGAGCGAGAGATCCTGATGATGATGATGAACACGGCGGGAGAGGGAAGGTGAAGGGTACAGAGAGGGGGGGAGTCAGGAGGCGAAGAAAGAAAAGGAAAGAAGAAGATATCGTAGGCAAGGTCCTGGAGGGTGTATACTAAAGACGTGGTATCGTGGTATCAGTGTCTTATGTTAGCACTGATAGGCGTCAGGGGGGAATGTAGGAGATAGTCATGCCGGATGGGGAAGTAGAGATTAGGAGATGAAGATTAGAAGTATGCAAAGGTAAGATAGAGTCAGGAATTTCTTGTGAGTTCATACTAGAGTTCACGATGGAAGAATGGATGAAGAAGGCAGGAGGTAAGCTTAAGGAAGGAGGGAAGACACAGTGGAGGAGATATACTGAAGAGGAGAAGTGGAAATTGAGAGACAGGAAGTGGATTGAGGAGAGGTAAACTTAAGGAAGGAGGTTAGACATAGTGGAAGAGATAGAATGAAGTGGAGAAGTGGAAATTGAGAAGAGGAAGTGGATTGAGGTGATGAAAACGGAAGGAGGTTAGACATAGTGGAAGAGATAGAATGAAGTGGAGAAGTGGAAATTGAGAAGAGGAAGTGGATTGAGTGATGAGAAAGGAAGAGAAGAAAGAGAGAGAGAGAAAGAAGAAACAGCGACGAGAGCGAGAGAGAGAGAGAGAGAGAGAGAGAGAGAGAGAGAGAGAGAGAGAGAGAGGAAGAGAGAGAAACAGAGACAGAGAAAGAGAGAGAGGGCAATCAATGACCGCGCTGGGTAAGAATAGAAAAGAGAGGAAGAAAAATATGAAGAAAAAAGAGGAATGAAGACAGGGATGAGAGAGAGAGAGAGAGAGAGAGAGAGAGAGAGAGAGAGAGAGAGAGAGAGAGAGAGAGAGAGAGAGAGAGAGAGAGAGAGAAGAAGAAGAGAGACAGCCGGGAGGAACGGCCGCGCTGGACATAAAGGTAATGAACGAGGGAAAAAAAGGATGGCAGGAAGAAAAGAAGGAAGGCTGTTTACGATATTAGTAAGGTAAAGAAGACTGAGACATCCTTCTGAGGTGTCCTAATTGGAGTTTTGGAAATAAGGAAGAGAGAGAAGGAAAGGAGTTAGTGAGGAAGATAAAGAAAGATAGATAGAAGCGGTGTCTTAACTGAGGTGCTGGAAATAGGGATAAGAAAGAAAGATATAGAAAGATAGAAAGTAGTAAAGAAGACAATAAACGAGAAATAAAGCAGGAAGAAAAGATAGACAAAATGAAAGAAAGATAGATAGAAGCGATGTCTTAACTGAGGTGATGGAAATAGGGATAAGAAAGAAAGATATAGAAAGTAGTGAAGAAGACAATAAACGAGAAATAAAGCAGGAAGAAAAGATAGACAAAATGAAAGAAAGATAGGTAGAAGCGATGTCCTAATATTGGCCTGTCGGAAATGAGGATGAGAAAGAAAGAAACATATAGAAGGAAAGGAGAGAAAGGCTTGTAGGAAGTAGTGTAGAAGACAATAGGCAAGAAAAAGAACAAGGAAGGGAGGAAGAATAGACGGAATGAAGTTAGGGAGAAATAACACTTAACCATTATTGCTGTGTGTTGTGTTTTGTGAGAAAGAATAAAGAAGAATTAGGAAGCCATGAGAAGGATGAAAGAATAGAAAGAGCCAGGTTATGAAGAAGAAAGAGGAAGAATAGAAAGAAAGAGAGAAGGAAGAAGAGAGTTGAAGGGAGCAAGCGAGGGTGGAGGAAAGGAAAAAGGCAAGAGTTAGGAAGGAGAAATGATAAGAAGGAAGAGAAGGAGGAAGGAGAGGGAGAGAAGACAGACTGGGAGGAATAAAGAAAGAGAAGATAAAGGAGGGTAAGAGGCAAGTTAGGAAGGAGAAATAGAAAGAAGGAAACGGAGAGAGGAAGGAGGGAAGGGAAATGACAGGGAAAGAGACAAGTTAGTGAGGAGAATAAGAAGGAAAGAAGAAAGGAAGGAAGAAGATAAGGAAGGAAGGGAGTAAGAGACGATGGATTAAGGAAAAAGGCAAGTTAGAAAGGAGAAATA
This sequence comes from Eriocheir sinensis, assembly GCF_024679095.1. Taxonomy (NCBI): domain Eukaryota; kingdom Metazoa; phylum Arthropoda; class Malacostraca; order Decapoda; family Varunidae; genus Eriocheir; species Eriocheir sinensis. The sequence goes on along the minus strand of NC_066542.1, from coordinate 5,412,603 downwards.
GGAGGAAAGGAAGAAAGTAAGGGAAGAAGACAAGGAAAGAGGCAAAATAGGAAGGAAAAGGGAGAAAGGAAGGGAGGAAGGAAGGAGGGAGAGAGAGGGAGACGGAGACCATAGCATTTTCTTGAAGGTCCTGCAATTTAGATTCTATCGTTGACGCGGGGGGGGGGGAGGGGGGAAGAAAGGGGAAGAAGGGGGGGTGTTAAGAGGGATAATGGTGGATGAGAACAAAGGTAAATGAAGGGAGGGAGGGAGGGAGAGAGAGAGGGAGGGAGGAAGAAAAGGAGGGAGGGCGTAAGGGAAAGAGGGATTTAGACAGATATGGTTTTGTTCTGGTCTTCAATTATGTTTATTATCCCAGGGGAAGGATGTGATAGGGGGGGGCAGGTGTGAAGGAGGGGAGAGGAGGGGAAGGAAGAGAAGCTTCAGGCAGAGGGAGAAGGAGGGGCGTTGTATTAAACATAAGAACATAAGAACGTAGGAGTCTGCAAGAGGTCGGTAGGTCTGTACAAGGCAGCTCCTTTGAACCTAAGCTCCTGTGAATCTAACCCCACCTAATCCATGAATCTAAGAAACACACATTTGACAAGGCTTTCGTAGGAGTCTCGGGCATTTCCAGTGTTAGTTTAATGATCCTGGTGGTAGTCTGATCCTTCCTCTGTACCATGAACCTAAGGAACACACATTTGACAAGGCTTTCGTAGACGTTTTTGAGCATTCCCAGGGCTAGTTTGATGACCCTGGTGGTAGTCTGACCCTTCCTCTGTACCATGAACCTAAGGAACACACATTTGACAAGGCTTTCGTAGAAGTGTTGGGCCATTTCCAGGGGTAGTTTAATGACCCTGGTGGTAGTCTGACCCTTCCTCTGTACCATGAACATAAGGAACAAGGAAAGAGGAAGAATGCACAAATAAAAGGAAGAATAAGAGAATGAGAATTACTTGAGTTTGATGTTAATGAAAGAATATCACAGAGAAAGAGGGTGAAGCAAATGAAGTTAGTAAGAATAGGAAGCGAGGGAATAGGAACAACAAAACAGAGCAAGTACAAGAAAGAATAACAGATAGAATGAGAATTACTTGCGTTTGAGGTTAATGAAGGTACATCACAGAAAAGGGGTGGAGTAAATGAAGCTAATAAAAAGAGGGAATAAGCGAAGAGAGGGAGGAAGGAAGGAAGAAAGAGGATAAGAGGAGAGGTAAAAGAAAGGACGAAGGGTTTAAAGAGTGTCGGGGAGGTCACACTATCTTAAAATCGGCTGTCAGGGAGGAAGATAAGAAGGAACAAGGGAGAGAGAGAGAGAGAGAGAGAGAGAGAGAGAGAGAAACCGAGAGAGAGAGAGAGAAAACTCGATAGAAAACGAGATAAAAAGAAAGAAAACGAGAGAAACCGAGCGAAAAAAAAGCGAGAGAGAGAGAGAGAGAGAGAGAGAGAGAGAGCCGGCTAAGCGTGAGATTGATTAGAGTGATTCAGAAAAGTCGTGAGGTTTTCAAGAACATCTCCTCTTCATGTGTCCTATCGCCCTATCCGTGTTGATAAGGGCGAAGGGTGAAGGGGGGAGGGGTGAGGGAATGGGAAGGGGGGGGATGGTAGGCTCTTTGTCACCCTTTGTCTCACCCTTAGGAAGATAACACCCCCTTCATCTGTTTTCTTAAGTCTACTTTTCCTCTCACCCCTCTCCCCCCCTCCCCCCCTCACCCACCCACCCGCATACACGAATTTATTTAGATGTATATACTATTTTTTTCGTTTTCTTTTTTTTCTTATTTATTTTCTTTTTCTCGTTTTCCTTCGTTTTCATTCTCGTTTTTTCCTGATTTTCTCTCGTTTATTTTGTTTTTATTCTCTCTCTCTCTCTCTCTCTCTCTCTCTCTCTCTCTCTCTCTCTCTCTCTCTCATCTGCATTGTTACTATCGTTTATTATTTATTTTTTCATGTAACTTTTTTGTGTGGCTTAAAGACTTTACGAAGCGTCGATAATAGTTAGATTTTTCTTTATATATTTTTTTCTTTTTTTGGGGGGGCTCCCTAGAGTGTGTGTGTGTGTGTGTGTGTGTGTGTGTGTGTGTGTGTGTGAGTTAATGTGATCAGGACGGCGGGGAGATTAGCGACCGAAGGGGAGAGTTTTTTTTTGTTTTTTTTTGACGGGAAAATGAGGAAAATATATTGAGAGGGAAAAAAATATTGAAGGGATGAACGTCGAGGAGGAAAAAAAGTGAGGCCGGAATATTGTATGAGAGAGAGAGAGAGAGAGAGAGAGAGAGAAAGAAAACGAGAATAAAAACGAGATAAACGAGAGAGAAAATCAGAATGAAACGACAATGAAAACGAGAAAAACAAAAAAACGAGAAAAAAACGAAAAATAGAAAAAGAAAACGAGAGAAACGAGAGAAAAAAAGAAAAATGGGAAGAAAAAGAGAAAGAAAACAAAAGAAACCCAGAGAGAGAGAGAGAGAGAGAGAGAGAGAGAGATTATTCACAATGATTTTCACCTTCAAGTCCTTTAGTTCCTTCCTCTCTCTCTCTCTCACTCTCTCTTTTTTCCTCCTTCTCTCCACTCTTTCCTCCACCTCGGCCATATTTCCATCCCCTCCGTCCATCTCTCTTCATCCAGCCATTCTTCTATTCTTTCATTCATTCGGCTATGCATTCTTTATTTATCCTCCTCCTCCTCCTCCACTTTCATCCCTGATCTGGACTGTATTTCACCTTCAACAGCCTGTCCTTCCCTCCTCTCTCTCTCTCTCTCTCTCTCTCTCTCTCTCTCTCTCTTGGCTCTGTGTCAAATAGCATACGTAAGGAGGTTGGATCTGACCCTTCTGTCCCGGCACTAGAATGTCCCTCCATCGAGCTCTTTTTTATTCTATTTTTACTGCTTCCATTAAATCTCTAATAGCTTCCCCCTTACCCCGCTTCCTCCTCTTCTTCTTCTTCTTCTTTTTCTTCTTCCTCTTCTTCGTCTTCTTCTGTCTCCTCTTCCGCCTTTATCTTGAGTGATTGTGCTTGCTTCTCTCTTTCTCCCTTTCTCGTTTCCCTTTCCATCCTCCTCTTTCTTCTCCTCTTCTTCCTTCGCCTTCTCCATTCTTCCTTTCTCCTCCTCTTCCTCCTCTTCCTCCTCCTCCATCTTGATTGAATGCCCTTCCTTCTGTCTTTCTTTTTCTCTCTCATTTCCCCTTCTTCCAATTTCTCCTCCTCCTCTTCCTCCTCTCTCTTCTTCCTCCTCTTCCTCCTCTTCATTCTATTCCTCCTCCTCTTCTTCCTCCATCTTGAATGACTCCTTTCTTTCTTTCTCTCATTTTCCCTTCCCCTCTCCTCCTCCTCCTCCTCCTCCTCTCTCTCTTCTTCCTCCTTCTTCTTTCTCCTTCTTCCTCCATTCTATCTATACCCAGCTCTCGTTTTCCTCTCTCTCGCTCGCTCTCTCTTTATCTTTATCTTTATCTTTTTTTTCTTGTCTTCTCAACTTTTTCTTTTCGTCCCCAATCGCCGCCAAGGTTACTGTCTTTCTCTCTATCTATCTGTCTTTGTCTTGGTCTATTTCTTACTGTGTCTTTCTTTTACTCTGATTGATTGTGTGTGTGTGTGTGTGTGTGTGTGTGTGTGTGTGTGTGTGTGTGTGTGTGTGTCTTGATCTCTCTCTCTCTCTCTCTCTCTCTCTCTCTCTCTCTCTCTCTCTCTCTCTCTCTCTCTCTCTCTCATTTCTTTCCTAAGCACACAATAACTTCAGACGCCTCAACACTCCCTTTCCTTCCTCCCTCCCTTCCCTCCCTTCCCTCCCTTCCCTTCAAAATAGCCTATCTCTTAAAAAACGCGTATACAGTAGGTACATATCATCTCAGAGCGAGGCTGACAAACTAGAGTTGGACAGAATTCGCCGCGAAACCAAGAAATTAATAAAACGAAGCAAGAAAAATCTTGAAGAATATATAGCGGAAACAAGTAAATCTAATCCTAAAGAATTTTTCAGCTATGTAAATAATAAAAAGTCACTCACTTGTGGTATCGGACCGCTTGCTAATGAAAATGGTAACCACACGAACGATGAAAATGAAAGGGCTACAATCCTAAATAACTTTTTCGCATCCGTATTTACCGACGAAGATTGTTTATCACCTCAACCGCCGGAGGTTAGAAGGACCGAAAAGATGTTAAGTGGCGTTCTCACCGTAGAAAGTGACATTTTACGCACAATTGAAAAGATTAAAGTAAGCAAAGCTCCTGGTCCAGACAAAATTACCCCTAGGGTCTTAAAAGAAATCAAACATCAAATTTGTAAACCGCTTTCCATCATATTCAATAAGTCATTAACATCTGGAAAAGTTCCGTCGGATTGAAACTTGCAAATGTCACACCAATTTTCAAAAAGGGGACAAGTCTCATCCTGGAAACTATCGACCAATTAGCCTGACATCTACTGTTTTTAAGTTAATGGAGACTATCATTCGCGACAATATGTAGAAATTCATCGAAAATCATATAATAAATAATTCGCAACATGGCTTCCGTAGTAAACGTTCGTGTTTGACTAACTTCCTTAATTTTTTCACTATATTTTTGAGGTGTTCGATGAAAGCAGATCAGTAGATATCATATATCTGGATTTTCAAAAGGCATTTGATAAGGTCCCCCACAAACGATTGCTCAGCAAACTACTGGCGCACGGTATCTCGGGTAACATTCACAATTGGCTTGCGGACTGGCTCTCTGAGCGGAAACAGAGAGTAGTTCTAAACGGTGTTACATCTAACTGGCTCGATGTCAAAAGCGGCGTACCTCAAGGATCAGTGCTTGGCCCCATGCTCTTCTTAATTTATGTTAATGATATCGATGATGGGCTCACTTGCAAAGTATCAAAATTTGCTGATGACACAAAAATTGCTAGTAAAGTAACTGCGATACTCGACGAAGAAGCTTTACAATCAGATATAGATCGACTTGCACGTTGGGCCAATCAATGGCAAATGAAATTTAACGTTGAGAAATGTAAAGTGTTGCACATCGGACAAATAACAATCGCGTTCGGTACGTAATGAATGGCCAACAACTTTCTGCAGTAAGTAAAGAAAAGGATCTTGGAATCACTATATCAAGCGATTTAAAGCCCGGTCAGCATTGTTCAGAGGTAGTTAAAACTGCAAATAAATTGGTTGGCTTCATCGGACGAGTCTTTAATAATAAATCGGAAAAAGTAATATTAAAACTGTATAATTCGTTGGTTCGACCCCGTCTAGAGTACTGTGTACAGTTTTGGTCTCCCTACTACAGAAAAGACATAGAAAAGTTGGAACGGGTCCAACGAAGAGTAACAAAGATGATTCCTAGGTTGAGAAATTTGTCATATGAACAAAGGCTTAAAGAAGTAAATTTATTCAGCCTATCAAAACGAAGAATGCGAGGCGATCTAATAGAAGTGTTTAAAATGTTCAAAGGATTCAGTAATATTAATGCGGAAGATTACTTTACAATTGATCGATCAAATAGAACAAGAAGAAATCACAATTTGAAGATAAGTGGTAAAAGATTCTCGTCGCACGAAGCTAAACACTTCTTCTTCAATCGAGTTGTTAATGTTTGGAACTCTCTACCTTGTGATGTCGTTGATAGTACAACAGTTACGGCCTTCAAGAATAGATTAGACAAGTGTTTTGAATCCAACCAGCAACTAAGATATTACTCATTGTCGTAATAACGTTAAGTTCTTTCGAATACTGGTGTCCTTGTCCGCTTTTATCGCCCGGTTAGTGGTAGCAGTAATGGTAGTTCTTTCCTCTTTCCTACATAAATTCCATGCAGTTTTTCCATGCTGCATGGTTCTTTTTCCTTTCCTGCCAGCTTTGGGGAGGAGCCTTCGCCTTTGCTGTCCTTCATCTTCCACCTTTGATTAGATAGTTAGTGTAGCTTGTCACAAACAACCTCGTAAGGACCAGCAGGTCTGCTGTTGTTTGTTCTTCCTTTGTGTTCCTTTGTGTGTTCCTTTGTGTTCCCTTCACTTCTGCCTTTCCCACCTTCCTCTCCTCCCCTAACACTCCTCTAAGTAATATCTCGATCTATTTCTACAACTTCCTTCTCCCTTTTCTCCCCGCCATTACCTCCCCCTTCTCTCTCTCCCTTCCATTCTCCCCTCCTTTAACACCACCCTTTCCCTCTTCCCCCCCTGCAAGTGCTATCTCCCTTCCCCCTATTTTTCCCTCCCTCTCCCTTCCACCCTCCTCCCCTCCCATATCTCCCCCCTTCCCTCTTCCTCCATTTTCCCTCGCCCTCAATTTTCCCTCCCCCTCCCAAAGTGCTCTCTCTCTCTCTCTCCCTCCCATACCTCCCTCTCCCTCCATTTTCTCACCCTCTCTCTCCATTTCCTTCCCTCTCTCCCCATTTCCCCTACCTCCCAATTCTCCCTTCTTCCCATACATTTCTCCCTCTCTCTTCCTCCATTTCTCCTCCGTCCCTCATTCCCTCCCTCCCTTCCTCCCATACTCCCCTCCCTCTCTCTCCATTTCTCCTCCCTCCCAATTTCTCCCTTCTTCCCATCTCTCTCTGCCCCCTTCCCTCCCTCCAATACATCCCTCCCTGTCCCTCCATTTCCCCTACCTCCCAATTCTCACTCCCTTCCCATACGTTTCTCCCTCTCTCTCCATTTCCCCTCCCTTCCTTCCCCTCTCTCTTCCACCCCCCCTCCATTTTCCAGTTACCACCAGAAATGATCGCCATTCCAGATCGTAATTGCAATTGATGAGGCAGCTTGAGGATTTTTGGAGCGGCCTAAGAGAGTTCTTTGTGTCGCCTTGGCGGTGGTGATGATGGGGGTGTTGATGGTTGGTGGTGGTGGGGGGGGGATGATTGGGGGGTAGAAGGGAGGGAGGAGAGAGGAGGAAGGGAGATGAGAAATTGCAGAAGGGATGGAATGAGATGTTGGAAAGATGCGATGCTATAAGAGAGAGAGAGAGAGAGAGAGAGAGAGAGAGAGAGAGAGAGAGAGAGAGAGAGAGAGAGAGAGAGAGAGAGAGAGAGAGAGAGAGATAGACAAAAATCAAGACTGACATACGCACAAAGAGAGAGAGAGAGAGAGAGAGAGAGAGAGAGAGAGAGAGAGAGAGAGAGAGACTGGTGTATAGACAAAAAAACGAACAATCTGCCATACGCACAACCAGAGAGAGAGAGAGAGAGAGAGAGATGGGGACTTGCTTCCTCACTACCAACTGCGCAATATGAGAGGAAGAAGGAGGAGGAGGAGGAGGAGGTGGAGGAAAGAGGGAAGGGAGCAAAAAGGGATGTGGGAGGGAAGGAAGTGAGTGACGTAGGAAGAGAGAGAGAGAGAGAGAGAGAGAGAGAGAGAGAGAGAGAGAGAGAGAGAGAGAGAGAGAGAGAGAAATAGAATAGATAAGCAGATGAAGAGGAAGGAGAAGAGGAAGAGGAGGGAGAAGAGGAAGAAGAGGAGGAGGAGGAGGAGGAGAAGGAGGAGGAGGAGGAGGAGGAGGAGGTGGAGGAGAACCTTTCGATCAGTGGATTAAGAATTTAGCAAGAAACTGCGGCTCAAACGAGAGAGAGAGAGAGAGAGAGAGAGAGAGAGAGAGGCAAGGGGGTGAAACAGTAGGAAAAGGGAGAGAGGGAGAGAGGGAGGGAAGGAGATAAGAGAGCAAAACGAAGGAAACATGGAAACATGGACTGGCAGGCAGCAGAAAGCCTGTTGGCTCATTACTAGGCTGCCTGCGTTCAGTGATTCAATCACTCCGTTTGCCATAGGAGTGGCTTGCAGGGAAGGATTAAAGCACTTGTGTATCTACTCTTGGGAACGTTCAGTTCACTCCCGATGCAGCAAAGTGGCGATCAATGCGTTTCTTGAAGGAGTTGATGGTCTCTGCGCTAACCACTTCTGCAGGAAGGCTGTTCCAGTGGCGAACAACTCTATTCGAGAAGTAACTCCTGCCGATGTCGGTATTGCATCGCTTTGCTTGAATTGTTTTTCCGTTGTTTCTTGTTCTCAGGTTGGTTTGTAGCGTGAAGAGTTTGGAGTGATCAACGTTGCTGAGCTTGTTCAGGTACTTAAAGACTTGTATCATGTCTCCCCGCAGGCGTCTCTTTTCCAACGTGAAGAGGTTGAATCGCTCGAGTCGCTCTTCATAGGGCTTCGTCCTCAGTGATGGTATCATCTTCGTGGCGCGGCGCTGTACTCTCTCAAGTAATTCAATGTCTTTCCTGTAATTAGGAGACCAGAATTGCACGGCGTATTCCAGGTGGGGCCTTACCAGCGAATTGTACAAGGATAACATAACTCCCGGCGTCTTGTATTCGAAGTTCCTCGATATGAACCCGAGCATTGTATTGGCTTTCTTACAGGCGGACTTGCAGTGTTTTATTTGTTTCAAGTCACTGCTGATGGTGACCCCGAGGTCTCTTTCCTCTTGTACAACATGTAGTGGTTCCCCACCCATGTGGTATGTGTGGTTGCTGTTTCTGGATCCGATATGCATTACTTTACATTTGGCAGTGTTGAAGGACATCTGCCATTTTTCTGACCACCGAGTGATCTGGTCCAGGTCTCTCTGGATAATTTTGCAGTCTGCCGTTGTGAGAGCCTTCCCACCCACCTTTGTGTCGTCGGCAAATTTTGAAAGATTGGATTTCAATCCTAGTTCTAGGTCGTTGATATATATGATGAAAAGTATGGGTCCCAGCACTGACCCCTGTGGCACTCCACTTGTGACCGGGAGCCACTCGGAGGCCTGTCCGTTGAGTACAACTCGTTGTTTTCTTCCAGTGAGCCAGTCCTTGATCCACGCTGTCAGATCGTCGCCAATCCCGCCGACTTGAGTTTCTTGAGGAGTCTTTCGTGTGGCACTTTGTCAAAGGCTTTCTGAAAGTCTAGATATATAACATCGCTGGGGATATGATTATCCCAGTTTTCATAGATGCCTTGAAAGAAGTCCAATAAATTGGTTAAGCATGAGCGCTTGCTCCTGAAACCGTGCTGAGCATCGGAAATGATGTTGTTGTCTTCAAGGAACCTAACGAGTTTGTGGCGGAGGAGGAGGAGGAGGGTTAAGAGCAGAGCAAGAAGAAGGGAGAGAGGAGTGAGGCAAGAGAGGGAGAGAATGGGGAGGGAGAATGACAAGAGAGGGAAAGGGGAGGGGGCATAAGATGAGGGAAGGGAGACAAAAGGGAGAGAAAAGAAGAGACAGAGGGAAACAGAGAAGTGAGGGAAAGAAGGGAGAGAAAGAGGGAGAAGGGAGGGTAGCAAAGGAGAAGGGAGGGAGGCAAAAGAGGAAAGGGGGGGGGGGGAAGAAGAGAGAAGGAGAGACAGGAAAACAGAGAAGTGATGCATAGAAGGGAGAGAAAGAGGGAGAAGGGAGTATAGCGAGGGAGGTTAAGGAGGGGGGAGGCAGAAGAGGAAAGGGAGGTGGGAAAAGGAAGAGAGGAGGAGAGAAAGGGGAAAACACGACAGAAGTGATGCAAAAGAAGGGAGAGAAGGAGGGAGAAGGGAGGGTATAACAAGGGAGGTAAAGGAGGGGGGGGAGGAGGGAGGGGGGGAGGGGGGGGCAGGAGGTCGTCTACAGAATCTTTGTACTTCAGAACGCCCGTGTCACGATGGTAATGTTGCCAATCCCCTCTCTCTCTCTCTCTCTCTCTCTCTCTCTCTCTCTCTCTCTCTCCACCCCTCCCTCCCTTCCTCCTTCTCTCCCATGTCCCCCTTTTCCTCCCTAACACACAATATGCAGCCTCTTCTTCCTCTTCCTCTTCTTCCTCCTCCTCCTCCTCCTTTTGGTCTCTTCCTCCCCCTTTTAAAGCCAGAATCCTCCAATTAACCTTTCATCCAATACTCTCTCTCTCTCTCTCTCTCTCTCTCTCTCTCTCTCTCTTCTTTCTCATTTCTTGTTTTCTTTTTTGTTGTCATACATTATATTTTGCTTTGCGTGTTATTTCCTTCTTTATTTCTTATTTTTTAATTCTATCTGTCTATCTGTCTGTCTATCTATCTATCTATCTCTTCTCCCCGTTAGTGGAACGAAGAAAAGGACGAAGGGAAAAGGAATAAAAGACGAAATAAGATAAATTTTTACTACTACGAAAGATGAAAGTCACATAAAAGAGAAGAGAAAAAGAAGGAAGGAAGGAAGGAAGGAAGGAATAAGGGAAACAAGAGGAAGAAGAAGATAAATAAAGAACCAAATAGGAAAATTAAAAAAACGAGAAGCATCTGTCAAGCATAAAGGAAAAAGAAAAAAGAAAATACCAGGAAAAGACGAAGAGAGACAGAGAGAGAGAGAATGAAAATTGGAACACTGAGCAATTACGGATAAACGGAGGAGATGAAGGAGACAGGAAGGGAATGAAAACAGAGGAAGAAAAGGTAAAAAAGGAGCAGAGAGAGAGAGAGAGAGAGAGAGAGAGAGAGAGAGAGAGAGAGAGAGAGAGAGAGGAAATTAGAACGGATAAAAAGAGGAGACAAAAA
>NC_066542.1:5334662-5397162 GCF_024679095.1 Eriocheir sinensis | reverse complement strand
GGTAAAATGGTTGTTGTTGGTGATGGTGGTGGTGGTGGTGGTAGTGATTGTAGTGGTGGTAGTGATGGTTGTTGTTGGTGGTGGTAGTGGTAGTGGTGGTGGGTGAAAATCACAGTGGTAGTGTTTGCATTGGTGGTGGTGACGTCACTACCGCGAAGGACAAAGGCTTACGTGATTGCCTCGGCCCGGTCCGGCACACACACACACACACACACACACACACACGTGGGTAGCGCCTCGCTGAACTAATTGGTCCTGCAGCAACCCGACGGCGGAGAGGAGGAGGAGGAGGAGGAGGGGATAGGACCACAACCAGCCGCTACCTCACCCATTCACCCAGATGCAGAGAAGGGCGGATGATGGGGAGGAGGAGGGGGAGGCGGAGGAGGTTGGGGTTTGGGAGTTGGGGTGAGGGGGGGCAAGGCTGCGGTGGAGGCAACTGCTGCTCTCAAGTAAAGCTGAAAGATCCTTCTCCGGCGGGCTCACATAAAGCTGCAGGACCCTTCCGAGCACACCTCATGACCCACGTAAAGGGGCAGGCTCCCTCCACCTCATGGCACACACACACACACACACACACACACACACACACACTGAAATTCACCCTTGCATGATTGATTAACCCTCCTCCTCCTCCTTCTCCTAATCCTCCTCCTCCTCCTTCTCCTCCTCGTCTTCCTTCTCCTTTTCGTTATCCTCCTCGTCTTCTTCCTCGTCCTCGTCGTCGTCCTCTTCCTCTTCCTTCTCCTCTTCTTTCTCGTCCTCGTCCAACTCTTTCTCCTCCTCTTCTTCCTCTTCTTCCTCCTTCTCCTATTTCTCGTCCTCCTCTGTCTCCTTGTCCTCCTCCTCCTCCATAGAAAGCACACACAAACACATAACACATAATTATAGAGTTTAGAGACATTTAAAACTATCACATAACTGCAACTGATCTCCTGGAGCTAAAATCATTGGACTCATCACTTCCCCTCTTCTGATTCGAGCCGCTGAGAGTCACCCGCATGTCCCCTCGTTCTTGCAGACCTCCGAGGGACCGTTCGTGTCTATAGAGCTCTCGGCACAATGAACCCAATGCCTCGGGGCGCTTCGTTAAGGGCCTCTCGCCGCCCCTCAGCCCCCCGAACCTCTCCAGCAAGGAAATATACAGAAATAAAAAGCAGTAGAATTCTGGGTTAAGATGGCCCGAGGGTGGACGAGACTCAATGGTGTAGAGGCGGTGACATTCTGTAGGCTGAGTTTTGATGGGGAGGTTTACGTGTGTGTGTGTGTGTGTGTGTGTGTGTGTGTCTGTTGCATCTCGCTACGAAATACACACTCTGAGGAAGGTTTTGCCAAGATATATCATGTGAAATTGAATAGCTTTGTCTGCACTAACAGTTTTAAGACGAAGAGGTGGTGAGAGAAGGAAGAGGAAGAGGAGACAGAAGAGAAAGGAGGGAAGGAGGAGGGAGACGTAAAGGAAGGGAACAACAGGAATAACAGGAAATACTACAGACACAAAAAAGGCAAAGGAAAGAAAAAAAAATACTGATAAGCGTAAATAAAATGAAAAAAAGGACATTGACGTCAGCCGCTGAGTGCCTGACGGTGTGTTCCCAGGGCGGACTTTCCCGGACGTGGAGACAATGACCGCGGGGCCTTTGGAGATAGTAAGCGGCACCATTTTTCCGTCCCTTATCAAAGCACCTTTCCGGGCTGACTCAACGCGCAGGGTACCAGTGAAAGAGTAGACCATAAAAGGGTGTTTGTGGAAAATGAAGAACAGTGGAGATAGAGGTGATGTATCTATGTATATCTATCAATCTATCTATCTATCTACCTATCTCTCTGTCTGTGTATAATCAAACTATCACTCCACTGTAGAACGTAGGTTGAACTTTCTGTATATCTGTCAGTCTATCTATCTATCTACCTCTCTCTCTGTCTATGTATAATTAACCTGTATCATTCCACTGCAGAACGTAGATTTATCCCAAGCGTTTCCATTTCCTTTTATCTGAACGTTCCCTGCCTAGAATTACTTACATTAATCTTTTATGGTATATTCATCATTTACATAGTTTCAACTGTTCATTGTTCCTCGTTTTTTACTGTTCCTATTTTTTTTCTCAGTCCCTACTAGTGTTTATTTACAGCAAAGGAAGCAGCTCAAGGGCAAAACAAGGAATGATAATTATAATAGGGAACGAAAGCCCGCCAATCACTGCCCCTATGAAAAATGAGGTTAGAAAAGTGGCCCCCAAAAGAGAGAGTGCCAGGCGTTCATTCAGTAGTCATGGCGGGACCCTCTGAGCGCTAGTGTGCCGCCGGGGATGGCCAGCCGATGCGGTCACTTCCATTCCTCATTGTTTCGTAAAGGTTGCAAACTATCATCCGTCCTTCCCCTGCGCGTCCTTATCACCTCCTCGCGCCCCTTCCACTGTCTGTCTCTTCCTTTTCACGGCCCTTATCTTATCTCCTCCCCTCCCTCTTCATCTCCTGCTGACTCGTTCTCTGTCACCATACCTCACCTTCCCGCCACGCCCCCTTGCCCCCCCTCCGCCCCCGATGTGCCGAAGGGGCCCCTAGAGTCCTGATCTTTCCTCGCCTGCTGGGGTGGAGGAAGAGGAGAGAGGAAATTATCATAGGCCTCATTTTCCTCCTTCCTTTCCCTCCTTTCCTTCCCCGGCTCTCTCCTTCTTCCCTCCCCTGCCCTTCCTGCCCCCCGGTGCTCTCTCCATCTTCCCAAATAGGGGTGTGCAGTGATATTATCGCTACAACGGCGCGGAGGGAAGGCTGGTTCATCCCTCCCTGGAGAAGGAGACACAAGAGGCACTTCAGCGGGGCGGCGAGGGAGGGAGAGTGATGGGAGAAAGATGGCAGAGAGGAGAGGGAAGTGGAGGGGGACGGTATCATGAGAGAGAGAGAGAGGAAGAGAAAGAGAAAGATAGAAAGCGAGGGAGAGAGAGAACGAGGAAAAAGTAATGAAAGTGATGGATGATCGGATAGTAGGACACAGACATGGAGAGCAAAAAATATAAATAAAAAAGACGATGGAAACAAAGCGAAAAGGAGAAATAGAAAACACTGAATTAAAAATGTGAAAGAAAGAGAGAAGAGAAAGACGAATGAAGCTGAAGCATAACTGGAAGAAGGGAGAGGAAGAGAAGTAGATAGAGAGAGAGGGAGAATAACTATGGCATGGGAAGGATAGGAAAGAAGGGAGAAAAGGGAGAATGTAGCACCAAAAGGGAGGGAGAGAAGAAACAAAGGGAGTTGATTCTCTTGCCAACAGTTGACAGGGAGGAAAAAAAAGACTCGGAGGAACCTTGTAAACACTGAATTACTGACGATATTGGATGTAGTAGTAGTAGTAGTAATAGTAGTAGTAGTAGTAGTAGTAGTAGTAGTAGTAGTAGTAGTAGTAGTAGTTGGAAGAAAAGGCAGAATTTGAGTATGAGGAGAAGGATTAGAAGGAGGAACAGGAAGAGGAGAAGAAAAGGAGGAGGAAGAAGAAAAGGAAGAGGAGGCGGAGAATGAGAATGAAAAGGAGGAACAGAAGAAGAATTTGAAGAAGGAATAGGAGGAGGAAAATGAAGAAGAGGAATAGAAAGGAAGTATTGGAGGAGGAGGAGGAGGAGGAGGAGAATGATGAGGAATAAAAGAATGAAGAGAAGGAGGAGGAAAAGGAGAAATATGGAGGAATAGAAAGAGAAATAAAAGAGGGAGGAGGAGGAGGAAAGGAGACATAGAAGGAGGAATAGAAAGAGAAATAGAAGGAGTAGAAGGAATAGTTAATCGGTGCCATGTCGCGTGTGTCCATCGCCGCCTTTTCGTGCAATTCGTGAGGGGAACGCGTCTAAGCGAAGCCCACTGATACATATTCACACACTAACAAGTCCTCATCTCTCTAATCTTCGCCCGGGTTTACGATCAACAGAACCTTCCCTTTTCCAGCCTTTATTTATGAACCCGCTGGACCATACCAAGTTGGGGCCGTGAGGGGGAAAGGGGAAGAGAGGGGAAGCAGTTTGCGTGTGTGTGGACTATAGGGTTCCAAGGGTAAACTCTCCTAAACTAGCATTGATGAAAGGTTGTCCTGATATGTTTTGTGCTAATGGGAACGCACGACACTACCTACGAATATGGGATTAGTGGGAAGGGAGGATCTATAGGAAGGTAAGGAAACACACATACACATATAGATAGATAGAGAGAAAGAGAGAGACTAAAGAAGAATAGGATACAGGTCAGGAAGGAGAGGCCAGGATACGCTTACAGGCTGACTGACAGGCGCCCGGTTGGGAAGGAAGTGAGGGAGGAGAAAAAAGTATTATGGTTGGGCCTAAGAGCTCTGATGTATTCACTGTATGGCTCCGAATCCTGTTTTTTATATACTAGCGAAACAAAAGAGGATTGTGTGTAGATGTTAGAGGAAGTGGGTCCGGAAATGGCGATTACAACACACACACACACACACACACACACACACACACACACAGGAACACACAGACCTAGACAAAGACACAGACAAAGACACATAAATACAAACACAAACACACACACACACACACACACACACACACACACACACACACACACACACACACACACACACACACACACACACACACATCATACCCTTTGTGAAATTGGTCTTTTGTAAAGCAAGAAATTACATGTCAGCAGCAGCAAAACTTACCTTGTGTGGAATCGGAAACCTCGACCCCGCCCGCTGCAGGAGGAGGAGGAGGAGGAAGACATGGTGGGGCGGAGGGGGGGGAGGGAAGAAGGGTGGAATAAAAGAGAGCAAGAATTATAATATTGTTGCGGTTATTCTTATTTTTCTTATTTTTGTTTTTATTCTTAGATGTAGCAGGACTAGTAGTAGTAATCGTAGGTATTGTAGTTGCTGTATTTCTTGTCGTTGTTGTAGTTCATGAAATATTATTAATAGTAGTACCAGTAAGAATCGTAATATAGGCCTAAGTAGCATAGTGGAGGTAGTAGTAGTAGTAGTAGTAGTAGTAGTAGTAGTTGTAGTAGTAGTAGTAGTAGTAGTAGCAGTAATGTATCTCAAATAAGTTAATCTGTAGTACACTTTCCTCGGCTCCTTCCCGCCCACGACCCGCCCGACAGCGCCACACCCCGCCTTGACACTGAACCACTCACCTCCCAAACCTTGACAATGGCCCACTCACCTTATATTGACACTGACACTCTCGCCATGCCACCCTTGACTCTGGCCTACTCACTCACCCTGACTCACTCACACCCTTGAAATTCCTTAACAGCGCCCCAATTGCCATGAAACCATCCTGTTCTTGACCTACCTCGGCAGTGACAGTGAGTGGATGGTCGCCTCTACTGCACTGCGGGCCCAAGGGAGGGAAGGAGTCTTTAGCGAGGAGGTTTTCTGGGTAGTTGTTGTATACGTGACTTCTTGTGACCACGAGTATTAAAGTCCATAGCAGAAGAAGGATTTGAAGAAGAAATATCAGGAGGAAAAGGAGGAAGAGGAATAGAAGGAAGAAAAGGAGGAGGAGGAGGAGAATGATGAGGATTAAAAGAATGAAGAAGAGAAGGAGTTGTTGATCCTTGGATGGGAAAAGATAGATGTAACCATGTTTGTTTACTATTGATATTAACACACACACACACACACACACACACACACACACACACACAGTTCAACTACTACAAGCTCGCAGGGACTCGGTTATTGTATACGACGACACACGTGGGCCGGTCGTTAGGGGGTGACAAGTTAGCGGGAGGGTCAGTAAGGGAATAGCGCGTTGCAGGACCTTGCTGATGACGGCTGAGCGTGGTGTGTGTGCGTGTGTGTGTTGCTGCAGCTGTATTTAGTATTGTTTTGCTTTGCACGGGATTAAAAGTGTTAGGTGTTGTTTCTGGTAACTTGCGGGGCTTCGTAAAAATGGTGTCACTGTGTGTGGGTGTGGGTTTATATCTATCTATCTATCAGTATTTATCTATGTCTGTCTATCTATCTATCTCTCTATATCATTGGTAGGCAGCAGAGCGAGGGATGAAACTCTCTAACAAATGCTTGGTTTGTATCTATCTATCTATCTATCTATCTATATTTATCTATGTCTGTCTATCTCTCTATCGCTCTATATCATTGGTAGGCAGCAGAGTCAGGGGTAAAATTCTCTAACAAATGCTTGGTTTGTATCTATCTTTGTATCTATCTATCTATCTGCATTTATCTATGTCAGTCTATCTCTCTATCGCTCTATATCATTGGTAGGCAGCAGAGTCAGGGGTAAAATTCTCTAACAAATGCTTGGTTTGTATCTATCTTTGTATCTATCTATCTATCTGCATTTATCTCTGTCTGTCTATCTCTCTATCGCTCTATATCATTGGTAGGCAGCAGAGCGAGGGATGAAACTCTCTAACAAATGCTGCGTACAATAACAATAACACTAACATTAACATCGCAACTAACGACAAAAACTGCCGAACACGAAAAAAAAAAAAAAATGGCAACAACTATATTTGAGTGTTTGTGCGTATGCGTGAGTGTGGTGGTGGTGGTGGTAGTGGGGGGGGGGGGGAGTTACATACGCACTGATCTGGTAACGGTGTGTCTCCTGCCCCCCTCCCACTGGGCCTGACATACGCGTCTTCCCCCAGGGTGGTTGGCGGCGCTGCTCCTCTTCTCCCCCGGGGCCATGTATAGGTTCCCCGGCGTCATTGTGTACCGTGAAGTTGCTGAAAAGTATATGTCCATCCAGTGTTCCCAGATTATCGTACTCAGAGCATCGCATATTTCGGTTTTCCCACAACTATTGCAAAAGGAAGACACCAATAATTAACCATTTCAACGATAACTATAAATAAATCTATTGAATTGGAGGAGAGTTTTGGGGTCGGAAATCTGCAAATATAAGAGGTTGAGCACGACAATCTGGCAACGCTGGGGACATCAACTTCACCCACGATACTAGTCCACTGCAAGAGTAAAGGCTATCCTCACGTCCTCCTCCTCAGCATGGTGTTAGTGTACTCCCTCCTGGTCCTCCTACTCTTATCTCCTCCTACTCTTCTCCTCCTCCTTCCTACTCCTGCTAATTTAATGTTGCAGCGACCCTATAACGAAGACGAAGAAACTATAATTGGAAGACTCCATTTTGATAAGCAATTGACTGAACAAAGTAAAAGAATGATTTATAAATTCTGGGAAATACGAAAGAAAAAGATAAAATCAATATAATGATTCTTTTGATTCTTTTTTAGGAGCAGCGAGTAGCGGGCTTTTTTTATAAAAGTTGCTAAATCAGACATAGGACCCAGACCCAGACCACAAGACCACAATATCAAGACCACATCAGGAAGTGCCGATTGAAAGGCAAGACTTCCGTAATCTACCTGAACCCAACTCTAATCTCGCCATCTGGTTCTACTCTGAGTTCGCTTATGATCTCTGAGTTGGTATAATAAGACACTCTCGCTTCTCACATCAGCTATTTCTAAAGGTCAAAGAGGGGGTCAGTCGGGTTCTAATGAGTGTTTCTTCGGGTTCATGGTACAGAAGAAGACTCACACTACCACCACGGTCATAAAACTACTCCTGGAAATGCCCACAACTCCTATGAAAGCCTTGTCAAATATGTGTTCTTGGGCTGCGATTTGTCTTGTAATACGACCCCTAGTCTCCAATTCAGTTACTTTGGCACTCCATTTGCTCTTCCACGAACTATATAACCTTCCCAAGTCCACTTCTTATTCTAAATCGTATTACAGAAGCTTTCGATTTCCAAGCCTCTCTAAACAATATGCGTTCGGACTCAGGAGCCTCGACAATATTTGCAATTTTCGAGTAAGATTCTGTGAGTCTAATGTATTATTTCCTCGGGAGCACATGGGAGTAGCTCTTGCTGTTGGGTCTGTATATATTTATGCATTATTTTTTAAACTTCTATTTTTTTCATTTATTTTAGTTTCGTCTGATATGTTTGGTGCAGAGTCAGGTTGTATCGTATCTATTTAATGTAGTTTCAGCCTGTGTAGTGTCTTATTTCAGTGTAGTCTTGATGCCCTTTCTTCTTACCTCAGCCCTCCTCAACCTGTTATATATTTACTTACCGTAGTTTCATTTTGTGTAGAGTTTAATTTCAGTCTGGTCTTAGTGTGCTGCCTCATCACTCATCCCTCCTCAACCTCCTTCATATTCATTTAGCTTTGATGTATCCCGTGAATATCATCCCCTATTTTCAACAATAAATAGTCCTTGAATTGGATTTTGAAAGGGTTTCCATGATTGTTGAACGTTTGCAGAGAGTTAGTACTGATGTTCCATAAGGTAGGTAATGAAATACTGGCACGGTACTAAAACGAATCTTAGCCGTATTTTATTTCTTATGTTCTTTATTTTCAGTCTAGTCTTGATACCCCTTCTTTCGTCCCTTTTCCCTCCTTTGCCGGTGAATTTCGTTGCCCTCTCCTCATTCCCTTTTCTAAATTCGTTGCCTTTTCATTTATTTAACTTCGATTCATCCCGTGTTCTTTATTTCTTATGTTCTTTATTTCAGTCTAGTCTTACTCCCCTTTTTCATTCCCTATTCCTCCTTTGCCGGTGAATTTCGTTGCCCTCTCCTCATTCCCTTTTCTAAACTCGTTGCCTTCTCATTTATTTAACTTCGATTCATCCCGTGTTGTACTTCAATTCTTATGTTCTTATGTTCTTTATTTCAGTCTAGTCTTACACCCCTTTTTCGTCCCGTATCCCTCCTTTGCCGGTGAATTTCGTTGCCCTCTCCTCATTCCCTTTTCTAAACTCATTGCTCTCACCCTCATCCCATTTTCTCCTTGCCGCCTAACTTTTACATCCTACAGTCCTTCGCCCGCTCATTAATCCCTCCCCGGACCTCGCTGCGCTCTCAGGCTCTCCCTCTCAGCCTCTCCTCCCCTCGATCCCCTGTTGCCCATTCTTCTCTCCCTTCCTCCCCTCCTTCCCCCTCTCTCCTCCTCCCTCTCTCTCCCCCTCCACCCAGCGCCTGCAGTAATCCTCACAATCTTCCTCACTAATGATATGCTGATGCGCCTCTTTCTTCCTTATTCCTTAAATACCTGAAAATTTTGTGGTTCCTTAATGCCCTCCTCCTCCTCCTCTTCCTCCTCCTAACTCCTTCTCCTTCTCCTCTCTCTCCCTCTCTTTAAGGTTGAGTCTCCCAGTCTTTCTTATTTCCCTCACATTCCCTTCGTTCCTTCATGCTTTTCCTTGTTCTTCCTTTGTTTCTTATTGTGTATCCATTTCGTATTCGTATCCGGCAATACTTCTTTTATCCGGCAACACTTTCTTCTATCCGGCAACACTTCTTCGCTTATCCGGAAACACTTTCTTCTATCCGGCAACACTTCTTCGCTTATCCGGCAACACTTTCTTCTATCCGGCAACACTTTCTTTTATCCTGCAACACTTCCTCGCTTATCCGGCAACACTTCCCTCTCTTCCCCTTATCCGAACTGTATTGTCAGTCTTTGTTTTATTTTCCTCATTTCTCTCTACTTTTTTCCCTCCCACTCTCTCTCTCTCTCTCTCTCTCTCTCTCTCTCTCTCTCTCTCTCTCTCGTTTTATGGCGCCTATGTCTCCCCCTTCCCCTCCTCCTCCTCCCCACGCCACTTCTGTACAGGGGGGAAAAAAAGTCGCGGCCAGATAAGGTGGTGGGCGCAATAATATGACCCGAATTTAGTGGGGGAAAGATTTTACCCTCATCCCCTTGCTATTTTTTTCCCTCCCCCCATCTGTTATTTTTTTTTCCTTTAGGGGCTTAAGGAAGACATTAATTATCCGCCTTTAATTTCCACCCTTCACTGTTTATGGGCATCTTATTTTATTCTTTCCATTACTTCTCCCTCTGATTGCCCTCCTGTGTAGTATTGATATATGTAGGAAGATAGATAGATAGATAGATAGAAAGATAGAGAAGAGAAGAGAAGAGAGAAGAAGTAGAGTAGAGTAGAGAAGGGAAGGGAAGGGAAGGGAAAGGGAGGGAAAGGAAAGGAAACGAAACGAAACGAAAGGAAAAGGAAGGGAAGGGAAGGAAAGGAAGGGAAGGGAAGGGAAGGGAAGGAAAGGAAAGGAAAGGAAAGGGAACAGAAGAGAAGAGAAGAGACAGAAACAGAGAGAGAGAGAGAGAGAGAGAGAGAGAGAGAGAGAGAGAGAGAGAGAGAGAGAGAGAGAGAATGGGCAATATCAAACGCCTTCATTTCTTTGCCTGTATATTTTCCTTCTCTCCTTTGTAGCGTGAACTGTTCCATTTTTTTTCTCCTTCTATTTACCGCATATCGATTTCACTTTCCCTCTCCCTCCCTATCTATCTATCTATCTATCTATTTAAATCGTCAGGTTATATAGCAGGGCGGAAGTTTTAGGTGGGTCATTCTTTTCTGCGTTAGTTGTTAATATCATTGTTAGTTTGTTAGTACCATCGTTGTAAGTGTCATCTTCGTTAGTATCATCGCTGTTAGTATCGTTAGTATCATCGAAGTCTGGGCGTGTTGGTAATGGTAAGTAAGCTTCGGTGTCTGGGTTAGTGGCTCTTGTGTGTAACCCTTTCCTTCCCCGCCCGGTGCCTCCCTCTTAAGAAGTATAGGAAAGAGGAGAAGTATAGAAGAAGTATAGGAGAGCAGGAAGGAACAGTTGGGATTGAAAGGAGATAAGATTGAAAGACGTGTGAGGATGAGAATGATAACCGGATACATATTCAACCTTAAGCATAGATAGATTGATAGTTAGATAGAGGTAGAGAGAGAGGGGTCGTGTAAGTTAGGTGGCAATATCCTTTTGTTCTTTTTTTTTCTTCTTTTCTGGGTCTGTGTTGCCAATTGCTCTCTCCCTTTATCCTCTTCCGTCTCTTCTTCTTCCATTCTCTTCCTTCTTGTTATCTCTTGTCTTCTTCTCTCTTCCTTCTTTCTGACTTTCCCTTTTTCCTTCTTCTCTGTTTGTGTTTTATTCTTTTGATCTCTCTTTCTTTATCCTTTTCCAGCCTTTCTTCTTCCATTCTATCTTCCAGTAATCCTTCTTGTTATCTCTTATCTTCTTCTTCTTCCTCTCTTCCATCTTTCTGTCTTTCCTTTTCTCCCTCTTCTCTGTGTTTTCCCTTTGCTCTCTCTTTCCCTATCATCTTTCACCTCTTCTTTATCTTCTTCTATTCTGTCTTCCAGTAATCCTTCTTGTTATCTCTTATCTTCTTCTTCTTCCTCTCTTCCATCTTTCTGTCTTTCCTTTTCTCCCTCTTCTCTGTGTTTTCCCTTTGCTCTGTCTTTCTTGATCCTCTTCAATCTTTTCTTCATCTTCTCTTCCAATCCTCCTTCTTGCTATCTCTGTCTTCTTCCTTCCTTCTTTCTGCCTTCCAATCCTCCTTCATTCCTCTTTTTATTCCCTTTTTCTCAGCCTCCGTTTTCTCTCTGTATCCTTTCCTGTCCCTCCAGTTTTATCTCTCCGTCTCTTTCCTCCTAAATCTCTCCTTCATCTCATTCGCCTCCTTGATTGTCCTCTCAGCGTCTCCTCTCTCTTATCTTCTCTATTTTTGTTGGTGACCTCTTTCTCTTTTGGTAAACTCCTTCCTGCAACTCCTCTTTTTCTTTCTTTTTCTGCTTGTCTCGTTTTCTTTCTTTTTGTGTGTCTATCTGTCAGTCTTCATTCTCTTGCTGTGTCTCTGCTTTCCCTCTGCTTCTGCTTCTCCTCCTGCTTCGCCTCCTCCACCTCCTCCTCCTCCTTCTCCTTCAGTAAATCTTGTAGTCTTGGTATCGCTGTTGTTTATCGTTCCCTTAGTGTGCATGCTCGCTTCTCCTTGCTCTTTGATATTCCTTATGTGTGTGTGTGTGTGTGTGTGTGTGTGTGTGTGAGACAAGACAACCTATAAAACAACCTAAAAAAAAAATGGCAACAGTGAATGAGTAATTTGGTTGCGAGGAAAATAAAGGAAAATGAGAAACAAAAAAAATACCGCCGGGAAATGGGAAATAATCAGCCCGTTAAGGAAATGGATGGAGAAAGTTAAATGCCCCGTATCAGGAGGAAGAAGAAGAAGCATGGAAGTCATAATGTGGCTAAAAACCTTAATTGGCCGATAAACAAAGGCGATGGAAAAATTCTTGCCTCCGGAGAGAGAAAGAGAAAAAAAGTGCAGTAGATAAAAAAGAATCATATTATGGCGCAGGAAATGGAAGTAGCCTCATAAAAACCTCAGATAATGGGAGAGTGAAAGACAGAGTGGCCACAAAACACTGAAGGAAGGGAAGCGTTGAGAGAGAGAGGGAGAGAGGGAGAGGGAGAGGGAGAGGGAGAGGAAGAATACATATAAAAGCAAGAAATAAAGGAGAGGATAACTTGAGAACTCGAAAGAAAATAATGGAATAAATTATCGTAAAGAAGAAGAGTTAAGGAAGGAAGAGGAAAATAAGAAAAAAATATAAAAGGATAACTGGAGAAATTGAAAGAAAACAATGGAACAAAAGATGATAAAGAAGAAGAATTAGGAAAAAAAGAACATAGTAAAAACAAAAAGTACAAAAAGTTAAAGAAAAATGATGATGATGATGATAATACTAAATAGACGAATCATGGAGCCTTAAGTAAACAGACGCTGAGAAGACTATCGCCTGCCTACAACTTCAACTCATTCAAGAGGAAAGTATCAGGACACCACCCGCAAGTGACCTCTCTTTCGGCCTCTCGTTCATTCGGCTTTTGTTCGGAGGTGCAGCGTCTGGGGCACTTTTTTTGTTGTTGTTACTATTTTTGTGTTTGCCCTTCATCTGCCTCCCTTACTGTAAAAAAATATATGTATGTGTATAAGACAAAAACGAGGAATCATATATCAAACAAAGCGACAGTATTACAAGCAAGAGGGAGTCGAGGGTGCGGGTTGGTGGCTGGGTGGATGAGGGCGCCCGCAGTGGAGTACGAGGTGAGGTGTTTGCGAGGGGGCAGGGGGGGGGGTGTAAGTGTAGGGGAGGGGGTTTAAGGAGGGGGGCAGGTCGCTGAGTTTGCCTGATCAAGTATAGACGGATTAGATCAACGGAGAGTAATGCGTCGCAGCGCGGGGAAGACAAACACAAACACAGACTCCCGTTCACTGTCAGCGAACTTGGAGCTCCTCAGTAAGTGCCGTGACGGGTGGGCGGCGGCGTGAAGGTTCCCCCGGAGGCCGTGTGGGTGTCTGCCGCGTCAGGATTCATGGTGCGCCAAACCCGAACGTCTGAGTATTTTGAGACACTTCCTGCGAGAGAGTTGTGGTTGTGTTTTCGCTTGAATGTACGCGTATGCTTCCTGTAAAGCAAGGTGACTGGCAGGTGGGCTGGAGGGAGGTTCTTGATCTCCCCAGGGCGATGTTGGAGGTGCTAGCGTGTGTGGGCGCGGCGGGGGAGGCGAGAGAAGGGATACATCAGAAGCTGTGTCTGTCCATCAAAGACAATCGATGGATTTTTTTTGTTTTAATTTGTCTGCCCTTGAGCTGCTTCCTTTACTGTTTACACGATTACGTATGACTTTGTGAGGCGGGAGCACTTCTATGAGTAAATATAAAATCTCCACAAAAATCTATCTCCATCATTTACTTTAGAGAAACTCCGTCATGGTCACAGTCTTTTCAAAGGGGAGGGAGGGGGGAGACTTGCACAAAATGAACCCTGCGGTGAGTAAGCCAAGGGAACGTTGAGCCTTTTCGTCCATCGCGGGGTGTGCGGGCGTCCAGGGTGGCAGCGGGGGTGCCTGGAGGCCACGCCGGGGCCCAGCGGCAGCCCGTGGCCCCTGGGTGGAATACAGCAGCCGATGATGGAGCAGTAACGCTCAGGACCCATCGCGGCGCGTGGCGGGGCGCTGCGTACCCAGATTCGTACCCTAGAGGCGGGCTGCAGGCCATTGCCTCCCGGAGTATTGAGCTCAGTGACGCAAGGCTCGGCGGCCCTTGTGGCGGCTGGCCGATCCTTTGTGTGGCGGCGCGGAGGGCGAGGCCACGGCCGCCGCACACGAGATGTCACTCCGGCGGACGGGCGGGAAAATGTGATGACAGTGCTGGTGTTCGGAGAGAAAGGCGCGGGTTCTTTCATCGCCATGTACTGGAGAGACGCGCTCCGTGTGTTTTATTAACCCCTTGACTGCGGATTTCCTACAAGAAGACATCAACAAGCTACAGGAATGGAACAAAAAGTCCGTGCTACAATTCAGTTTAGAAAAATATAAAGTCATGCACCTTTGGAGGGGAAATCCAGCATACCAATACCACATGGGAAACACTATCCACATCCACTATCCACCACAGAGGCAGAGAAAGACATTCATCCATTTATAAACCTCGATCATGTCTCCACGCCTTCTTCTCTTTCTAGAGAATGCAAGTTTAACTGTGATCTTTTCTAACATTTTGATATCCATTCTATAGTCTACATTGAACTCCATCTGCCATTTATCCGCCCAGTCATATAATCTGTTGAGTTCACCTGGAGAATACTTCCTGATCCGACCTCCGATTACTCTACCGATCGATCTATCTATCATGCAAATTACTAACATCACTACTAATTCCTGTGTTAAAGTTCATTGATAAAAAAATAACAAAAGTGGACCTGAACTTTGTCAAACGCTTTACTAAAATCAAGATAGATTACATCATAATTTTCATCTCTGTCAACCGCCTCAAGTATATATTACCAGACTACCAGTGAAGGCGAAATCCGTGTCAATCGCAGCGGAGGGGTTAAAGTACAAGAGCTTCAGTTGCTGACAAGTTGGAGGCACGCTTGAAAAATGTGTAGGCGCTCATTTTTTACCCACAAAGATGACATTCATATATTCGACGTCAATAACGAACTCAAGATAATGGCCTCAGGACTATAATGCTTGCCCAGTAAGGAAAAGATACAAAAGCTGAGGAAAGTCTGTTTAAGAGCTTTAGTTAGACCAGAGTTGTCTTTTTGGAAGCGATGAATTTGCTATACTAAAAGGCGGAGCAGAGGGAGACAGACTTCGTGACTGCAAAATGGCAAAACTTTTTACATTAATTTTCGTTCAGAACTTCGTCCTATAAATAACCGTGTCGCCTCCCACGCAGACGAAGCCTCTGCAGTAACGGAGGACACGGTGTTGGGCTGGAAGGGCGCCCGTACCCAGCCCCTCCCCTATTGAAAACGTAATATGCTAATCATGTTTTTTTGTCAATGATGTTTTAAGAAATCTATATTTACTTAAACTGCACACTACAGCCAAAGAGTGCCTCCGAACACACACCCTGCCAGGCACCCGTGCCGCCCGCAGCCTCCACCACAGGGCCCTCGATGTAACGGGAGGAGTCGCTTGAGAGGTTTGAATATCGGCCGGGCTATGACAACGTCGAGATATGGCCTCCGTGTCATAAAATCCAGTCCCGGGATGGATGAAAGTCTCAGCTGAACACCCCCGTCATGAGGTTGGGTCAGAAGGAGGTTGAGCTTGTCGCTTGTAACCTCCGGGTGGGCGAGGCTGCGGGAGAGGAGAGCGGTTCCAATACTGGCTTGGTGATCTCAACTTGTCGATGTGGCCGTGATATTAGTATGATAATTATGATATTAATATGATAACGGTAATGATAGTTCTGATACCAATGATGCTGCCAATAACTACGACAATAATAATAATAATAACAACAACAATAATAATGATGATGATAATAATAATAATAATAATAATAATAATAATAATAATAATAATAATAATAATAATAATAATGAACTTTACATTAACGATACCTAAATAGATACATACATAATGAGACAAGAAAAATGTCTTCAGATTACATTCCAGGGGGTAAATTTCCCTCTGAAAGGAACTGCCGAGACGAGGGAAAGTATGAACTGTGTGTGGGAAGAGGAATGACTGAGGAGGAGGAGGAGGAGGAGGAGGAAATGACTGAGAGAAGAAGAATAAAAGAATAAGTAGAAGAAGCGGGAAAGGAAGGAAAGGACGGATATAGATAGACAGGAAATGGAAGAGAAGATGAAATGGACAAGGCGGGAGGGAGAGGGAGGGAGTGAGGCAAGGAAGTGAAAGAAAGGGAGAGCAGAAGGGAAGGAAGGGAGAGGATAAGGGGAGGACTGCAAGGAAGGGAGAGAAAAGAAGGGAGATAGACAAGGAAAGGAAAGAAGGGAAGGATTGCAAGGAAGGGAAGGAAGGGAGAGAAGGGAAGGAGTGCAAGGGAAGGAGATGGGAAGGAGTGCAAGGGAGAGAAGGGAAGGAAGGAAGGAAGAGGAGAAGGGAAGAAATGCAAGGAAGGGAGAGAAGGGAAGGAAGGGAGAGAGGGGAAGGAGTGGAATGAGGTGCAAGGAAGGGAGAGGAAAAGGGAGGGAAGAGATTGCAAGAGAGAGGAAAAGGGAAGGAAGAAGTGCATGGAAGGGAGAGGAAGGGAACGAAGGGAGAGAAGGGAAGGAAGGGAGAGGAAAAGGAAAGGAAGGGAAGGAGTGGAAGGAAGGGAGGAGAGAGGAGAAGGGAGGGAAGGGATTGCAGGAAAGTGAGAGAAGGGAGAGGAGAAGAGAAAGAAGAAAGGAAGGGAGAGAAAGGAAGGAAGGGAGGGTGGGGAAAGAAGGGAGAGAAGGGGGGAGATAGCGAAGGGATTGCAGGAAAGTGAGAGAAGGGACAAAGTGCAAGGGAGGGAGAGGAGAAGGGAAAGAAGGAAGGAAGGGAGGAGGAAGGGAGAGAAGAAGGGAGGAGATAGGGAGAATGTGGTTTGCTCGCGCGGTCGTTTCTCTTTACCTCTTCAATAATTTATAAGGACCATTGCCATCTCTATTTTTCTACCTCCCTTACCTCCCCCTTTCTCTCCTATGGCCTTTTTTCTTTAATTTTCGTTCTTTTTCGTGTTTTTTTATCCGTTCCAACATTCTAATTTATCGCTTTATTTGTTTATCTCTTCCCTTTCCTTCTCTTTCCTTCCTTCCCTTTACTCTTTTCTAACTCCTTTTACTTTCTCTCTCTTTCCACTGTTTACACTCTCATTCTCATTCTCATTCTCTCTCTTCCTCTTCTTCTTGCTCCTCCATTCCTTCACCTCTCCTTCATATCTACCATTTACTCTCTCGTTCCATTTTCTACACTCTCATTCTCCCCTTTTCCTCTCTCTTCTTCTTCCTGGTCCTGCATTCCCTATTCTTTCCTTCTTATCTTTAAAAACAGATGCATGTACTTAGGATATCAGTTTTGGTATGTCTGATTACTTCACGATTTTACTATCCTGAGAGGCAGCTTTTGGGATCATCGATATGGTGGGGAATCTTTTTTTTTTTTTTTCCTTCATTTGTCATCATCAAGGCATGGTACTGGATTACGTGTCGGTCTCATCCTATAGAAAACCTCACACCAGTACTTTAAAGTCCTTATTCCTTCTGTCTACGGCAACACCTTTCCTCTACCTCCTTTAGTTACGCTACACTGGGCTCTCACAACACATTACACGTCCTTCTCCCATCAAAGAGAGAACTACACAAAGCTAGAGTGGGCTCTCGGCGAGGCTGCATCAATGGCCCACATCGTTACGTGCATCTTTAACCATTATCTCACCGCCTCTCGGGGCATAATGCTGTCTGGTCTTCGTCTCGGCCTGGAGCGCCTCTCTCGGCCTGAAGGGGTTGTCAGCGCGCCGGCTCGGGTCCCGTCCACTCGCGCCAACCGCCAGTCTGTCATCCTCACTCACACGACTCTTGCTTTAGAATAGATGTGTGTCCTTAACGTAGAGTGCAGACGTCCTTACTGAGTGTGCTGAGTGTGTGTGTGTGTGTGTGTGTGTGTGTGTGGTGGGGAGTGGCTGGTTGTCTGTCTATCTAATACACACACACACACACACACACACACACACACACACACACACACCACCTCCCTTCCCCCCTCCACACACACATACACAGGAATTAATATCCATCGATTGCCACTTAAGTGACTAAATGAAAAGACGTGATGAGGAAAAAAAAAAAAAGGAAGAAAGATCGATATTCAGAGGTGGAGTGAAAGGGAAGGAAGGGTGGGAGAGAGAGGGAGAGACAGGGAGAGACAGACCAGGTGTAGTGAAGGTGTTGATGGGCCAGGTGGAGGAACGAACACCTGTATGCATATGGAGGTGAGAGTTTCCGTTATTAACCCCTTGACCGCGGATTTCCTACAAGAAGACATCACCAAGCTACAGGAATGGAACAAAAAGTGGCTGCTACAATTCAATGAGGAAAAATGTAAAGTCCTGCACCATGGGAGAGGATATCCAGCACACCGATACCACATGGGAAACACTCCACTATCCACCACAGAGGCAGAGAAGGACCTGGGACTATATGTTACCAGGCTACCAGTGAAAGCCGAATCCGTGCCAATCGCAGCGGACGGGTTAAGTCCTATAATTCCTTCAGATGTTGCGCCGACTAAACGAAACTTTCCAACTTTTCCGTTTTTAAGGTGTCCGTTTTGGGTAACAGATCCGCTCTTTGTTAATGATAGTTAGGCTCGCGCTGTTACCTCGCTGCCCGCGCTGAAAGGAGTCACAGTTACCACACTTCACACAGGTTAATTGGAAGTTAGCGAGGTAATGATTGACCTTACCATAAGTTCTGCCTTCCAAGCGATGTAGTCTGGCTGAGTGGATTGCCCTCACTTCTGTCTACTCTCTCTCTCTCTCTCTCTCTCTCTCTCTCTCTCTCTCTCTCTCTCTCTCTCTCTCTCTCTCTCTCTCTCTCTCTCTCTCTCTCTCTCTCTCTCTCTCTCTCTCTCTCTCTCTCTCTCTCTCTCTCTCTCTCTCTCTCTCTCTCTCTCTCTCTCTCTCTCTCTCACTGGGTATTCAAACGCTGAGGAGGAGGAGGACTGGATGACAATATTAGACGTTGCTTTTCTTCTTTTTTTATGGGTAAGGAAAACCCCTCCCCATCCCCCTCCCTGTATAATATAAGGACAAAGAAAGGCGTGAAAATCCAATCCAGCAAAGACAATAGAGAAAGTATAAAGAAGATTACCAATTTAGTTATGGAGTCTGGTGACGTTTCTGTTGCCCTATTGTTGGCTAGTCTAGATCCTGCTTATTCAGACTACTCACAATCCCTTGTCTCCTTTCTCCCCCTCTCCTTTTTCTACCATTTTTTCCTCCCTTACATACCCATAAGTTGTACACATATTTTTTCCCTTCTCTCTCTTCTTCATATCCTTCTCTCCTCACCCTCCTCTCACCTTCTTTAGTCTTAAACAACTTATTTTCTCAGTCTCTCATTCTTCCTCTCTTCTTTTCTCCTTATTTATCAGCGGTTCTCATATTTCTTTCCATCCTTTCTCTTCTCTCCTTCCTTTTATCCTCCTTTCCTTATCCTTCTCTCCCCACTTATTCTCTCATTTTCCCTGTCTTCTCTACCTCTCACCTCTTCCGCAGTTCCTCTTCTTTTCTCCTCCCATCTTCAAGCGCGTTACGGGAAGGAGAGGGTGGGAGGGAGGGAGACGATGATGCTGGAAGGGCGTGGAAGATGATAATGGGGAAAGTCAGAACGCAGAAAATGGTTTGTCGCGGAGAGATGTGAAGCAAACCTAATTTACGTTGTTAGAGGAAGGAAGGAGGGAAGGAAGGAAGGAAGGGAGGGAGGGAGGGAATAAGGGGGTGAGTGACTGAAGGAAGAAAGGAAGCAAGGAAGGAAGAGGGGAAGGAGGGGATAAAGGTGTGAGAAAGTGAAGGAAGGAAGGAAGGAAGGAAAGATATACATTTTTTTTTTTTTTTTTTTTTTTTTTTACGTCGCTGCCTGTTGCGCCGGTAGGCATCTTCCTGGTGGGGCCTGATGGTCGGCCCAAGGCTTCTTCCAGGTGGGGCCTGATGGTCGGCCCAGCCCGTTCTGGCGCAGGCGAGTGTTTATAGTGGCGCCATCTTGCATTGGCTCATGCTGCCCCCCCGGAACTCGTTCTTGATTCGCTTGGACGGCTTCCTCTAGAGTCCGGATTGATGGGTGGTCTTCAGGACAGCATGTGGGTAGTTTTAAGCCACTCGGCGGTGACTGAAAAATCCGAGTGGTAGCGTGGGGATTCAAACCCGCGTCGTCCATCACGCGGTGAATGTGGGCCCAGTGCGCTACCAGTTCGGCCACCGCCTACCCTAATGGACGGATTGAACGAAGGAAGGAAGGAAGGAAGGAAGGAAAGAGAAAAAGAAGAAAGAAAGGAAGGAAAGAAAGAGGAAAGAAAAGCGTGAAAGAGAGAGAGAGAGAGAGAGAGAGAGAGAGAGAGAGAGAGAGAGAGAGAGAGAGAGAGAGAGAGAGAGAGAGAGAGATATTAGTGTTAGAAAAAAGAAAATCAATATACAGAATAATGAAGAAATAGGAATAATCTTGTTTTAGTTCAGTGGGGAGGAAAGGGAGAGGGAGAGAAGAGGGAGAGAGAAGGGGAGAGAAGAGGGAGAGGGGAGGAACCAAGGCCAACTGTGTGTAGCAAAAGTCGGGGATGAAAAAAAAAAAAAAAGGGAAAAGAAAACGAGGTAGAGAGGGAGGGCATTTTTATTTTTCAAGAAGGGGGGAAAAAATTGTCAGGGGCTCAAAGAGTTTTTTTGGGGGGAAGGGAAAAGTTGGCTAAAAATAAAGTGTAAAAAATAACCAAAAACTAGGGGAGCAATCATTCACGTTTTACCATATACGAGAACCCTCTTCCTCCTCCTCTTCCTCTTCTTCCTCCTCCTCTTCCTCCTCCTCTTCCTCCTCTTCACCGTTGCAGAGGACAATCCTTATCTACCGTGTTAGTTGTGGTCATGAGGAAGGAAGGAAGGGAAGGAGGGAGGGAGGGAAGAAGGGAGGAGGAAACATGGAAACATGGAAATGCAGGCAACAGAAAGCCTATTGGCTCATTAAGAGGTCGCCCGCTTGGGTGATTTAATCTGCTCGACCGCCACTTGGGGCTTGGTGAGCAGATGAAAGCACCTCGATATTGAGGAGCAGATGGAAGCCCCTCGTTATTCAGTTTACTCCTGACGCAGCGAAATGACGGTCGATTCTATATTTGAAGGAGTTGATGGTATTCGCATTTACTACTTCTGAGGGAAGATTGTTCCAGTGGCGGATGACTCGGTTTGAAAAGAAACTCCTTCCAATGTCTGTGTTACATCGACTCGACTGAATGGGTAAACCGTTATTTCTAGTTCTTGAGTTGGTTTGCAGTTCAAAGAATTTGGAGTAATCGACGTTATTGAACTTTTTTAGATACTTGAAGACTTGAATCATATCCCCTCGTAGGCGTCTTTTCTCCAATGTAAAGAGATTGAGTCGCTTGAGTCGTTCCTCGTACGGTTGAGCCCTGAAGGTTGGAATCATCTTTGTGGCGCGTCGTTGAATCCTTTCCAGTAAAGCAATGTCCTTTCTGTAATTGGGAGACCAGAACTGCACTGCATACTCGAGGTGCGGTCTTACCATGGAATTATACAAGGATAGCATCACGTCTGGTGTTTTACACTCGAAGTTCCTCGCTATGAACCCGAGCATAATGTTGGCCTTGTTGTATGCTTTTTACAGTGATTCGCGTGTTTCAGGTCACTGCTGATAGTGACTCCAAGATCCTTTTCCTCCTGCATCGCTTGCAGAGGTCTCCCATTCATGATGTATGTGGTTACTATTTTGGGACCCAATGTGCATGACTTTGCATTTGTCAACATTAAAAGACATTTGCCATTTTTCCGACCATTCGATAATGTGATTGAGGTCTTTCTGAATGATTTCGCAGTCGGTCTTTGTGAGGGCATCTCCACCCACCTTGGTGTCATCTGCAAATTTCGATATTGTGGATTTCAGTCCTGATTCTAGGTCATTGATATATATGATAAAGAGGATGGGTCCCAGCACTGACCCTTGAGGCACTCCACTAGTGACTGGTAGCCAATCGGAAGGCTGTCCGTTGAGTAGTACTCGTTGTTTTCTGTCGGTGAGCCAATCTCTTATCCACGCGATCAGATTGGCTCCGATGCCCGCCGAGTGCAGTTTCTTAAGGAGTCGCTCGTGCGGTACCTTGTCGAAGGCTTTTTGAAAGTCCAGGTATATAACATCACTGGGGATGTGGGCATCCCAGTTCTTATATATACCTTGGAAGAAGTCTAATAAATTCGTTAGGCAGGAGCGCTTGTTTCTGAAGCCATGCTGGGTGTCGGAGATTATATTATTGTTTTCTAGAAACTTAACAAGTTTATCTCTAATAATCTTTTCGAGTATTTTTCCTGCCACTGATGTCAAACTTATGGGCCTGTAGTTTAATGCAACGCTTTTGTCTCCTTTTTTGAAAATCGGTGTTACGTTCGCCATCTTCCAGTCTTCCGGGACCTTGTTTAGTTGAACTGACCGGTTGAATATGGTAGTGAGTGGTTGAAGTATTTGTTGTTTAAGCTCTTTTAATAACCGCGGGGACAAACTGTCGGGTCCCGTTGACTTGTTCGTGTCGAGTTTGTCCAAGTACTTTTTTACTTCTTGGTCGCATATTGAGTCAATTTCCAGCGGCGTGATCTCACTCGGCGGGAAGGGAGGGAGGAAGGAAGGAAGGAAGGAAAGGAGGAAGGAAGGAAGGAAGGGAGGGAGGAAGGGAAGGAAACAAGGAAACAAAGGGAAAGGAAAGGAAAGGAGATGACTCGAGTTTCTCCTCAAAAATAACAGCAACACCGAAGGAAAGAATGAAGACAAAGAAAACGAAGGAGGAGAATTAGAAGACCCAAAGAAGTTAACAAGGTTCCTGAGAGAATGCGCAAGAGAGGAAGGAACGAAGGAAGGAAGGAAGGAAGGGAGAAAACGAAGAAAAAAGTGGAAAAAAAGGAAAAACACTGCAAGGAAAAAGGAACGAAGGAAGGAAGGAAGGGAGAAAACGAAGGAAAAAGTGAAAAAAAAGGAAAAACACCACAAAGAAGGAAGGAAGAAGGAGAGTTAGCGGACCCAAAGAAGAGAAGACGCGAGAAGGAACGAAGGAAGGAAGGAAGGGAGGAAACGAAAGGAGAAAAAAAAACAGAAAAGAACCACAAAGAAGGAAGGAAGGAGAATTAGAAAGCCCAAAGAAGAGAAGACGCTGGGAAGGAAGAAAGGGAGGAAGGAAGGAAGGAAGGAAACGAAAGGAGAAAAAAAATGAAAATAAACAAACAGAAAAAGAACCACAACGAAGGAAGGAAGAAGAATTATAACACCCAAAGAAGAGAAGACGCTGGGAAGGAACGAACAAAGGAAGGAAGGAAGGAAAGAAGGAACGAAGGAAAGGAGGAAAGAAGAAAGGAAGGAAGAGAGGAAACGAAGGAAAACGAACAAAGGAAGGAAGGAAGAGAGGGAGTAAACGAACAGAAAAAAAAAATAATGGAAAAAAAAACACTTGAAAAACACCCCGCAAAGTTTCCCTCGCCAAACTCTCGCAAGATCAGAGGCACAGCTGATTAAACTTGAGCCTTTCTTTCGCTGCGTCACGGTTTAATTTTCCTCCTGCTAAACTCCCTAAAGTCCCAAACCTAATTAGATTATAACCTCAGAGAAGGGAGGTAAAAAAATAACCTTCCATTTCATTAATACTACCTTGCGATCACCCTCGACCCCCCCCCCCCCCCCTGCTCCGCCCCGCCCCTTGTGTTCTTTGAAGGAATAAGATCGAGGGAAGGAATCATTCAATCAGTCAGTGGGGATATACGCCTGGGGAAGTGTCGCCTTGCCTACCCTACGACGCCAAACCTGGGGATCCCTCGGGTAAGTCTCCCTGCAAGCCCTCTTCTCATCCTCAGTACCTCCCGGCAGGATCTATCGACTTCCTCAATCCACGAACTCTGTGAGCGTCCCCTTGGTCTCCACACAAGGCAACCCGATGAGCAGGGTCAGCTTCTGGGCAGCGTGCCACGTGCCCGTATAGCCGGAGTTGGCGTTGACGGAGTATGCAGGTAATATATGTCGAATCAGTCTCACGGAATTGAATCCTCGCTGGTTTGACACAGTTATTCTAGCGATATCCCATGATTCTGCGTAGACGCTTAAGAAGGAAGAATAGAAAGGAGTTATGAAGGAAAGTAAGAAAAAAAGAAAGAAGAATGAAAAGAGAAAAGAAGGAAGGAAAGGAGGGATGGATGAATGGAAGGATGGAAAGATGGAATGTCAGAAAAATAGTGGAAAGGAAAACGAGAAAAAGAAAGAAAGAGAGAAAGGAAGGAAGGAAGAATGGATGAACGAAAGGATAGGATGGAAAGATTGATGGTTGGAAAAAGAAAGGGATGGAAAACGAGAAGAAAAGAAAGAAAAAAGAAGGAAGAAAGGGGAAATGGCTGAAAGAAAGTATGAAAAGATAGAGAAAAGGAAAACCACCACCACCATCATCACCACCACCACCATCACCACCACCACCACCATCTCGAGGCCTACACTCTGGAGCACAACGAATTCCAGCCTTAAGGAATCACAATGGCCGCGTCGCCCAATCAGGGATGAGCCGAGTGAACGGACAAACATGGCGGGAAATCTAATTATGTCGTCTGTGTGTTGGCCTGGAAGTCTGCCTTTGTCACTAGCTGCGGCCTCTTCTGTCTCATGTAATTGGCTTTTATTTGTGTTAGCGCCGCGTCCCCTTTGCTGGTCTTAACCCCCTTCGCTTCCCTGGTCTCCCTCGCCTTGCGCTGTGCTGTCTCTCGCTCGCTCGTTCGCTGGCTCTGTCTCTCTCCCGCCCTTTCTGAAATCTGTTCCATTCCGTCCTGGCTATCTTTTGTTTCTCTTCCATGGTGTTCAGTTCCCTCCCAGATTTTTGTTTCATTCCATCCCTTCTCTCTTTTTCTCTCATTTGTTTCCCATCTCCCTCTGCATTTAACTCATCTCTTTTCATCTCCCTTCTACGTTTCTGTTTCATTCTGTCCTTTCTATCTTTTGTTTCTCTTCCATATTGTTCAGTTCCAGATTTCTGTTTCATTCCATCCCTTCTCTCTTTCTCGCGTTTATCTCCCATCTCCCTCTCCATTTAAGTCATCCCTTCTCATCTCCCTTCTACGTTTCTGTTTCATTCTGTCCTTTCTATCTTTTGTTTCTCTTCCATATTGTTAGGTTTCTCTCTCTCGGTATACCCCATTCTTTCTCCTTCCTTCTAGTTCTCATTTTCTTTCCTATTCCCTTCTCTCTTTCTCATTTATCTCGTATGTTAGGTTCCTCTGCATTCAGCTCATTCTTTTTCGTCTCCCTTCCTGATTTCTGTTTCATTCTATCCCTTTTTTCTCTCTCTCATTTCTCTCCCATGTTACGTTTCTCTGCATTTAACTCATACTTTCTCGTCTCCCTTTTTTATATCTGTTTCACTTTATCCCTTTTTTCTCTTTCTCATTTCTCTCCCATCTTGTTCGTTTCCTCTCTCCCAGCATACCTCATTCTTATGTCTTCCTTCTATAGTTCTCATTTTCCATCCTATCCCTTCTCTCTCTCTCTCATATATCTCCCATAATGTTAGGTTTCTCTACATTAACTCATCCCTTTGTTTCCCTTCCTGGTATCTTTTCCATCCTACTCCTTTTCTCTCTCTCATTCCTCTCCCATATTGTTAGGTCATACTTTCATTACAATCTCATCTCACTTTCCTCTGTTCCATCTAATCTTTTCTCTCTCATTTGTTCGGTTCCACTTTCTCGACACATCTCACCTCATCCTTATGTCTCCTTTCCAAATATTTGTTCTATCCCATCCGCTCTCTCATATATCTTCCATATTGTTCTGTTTCCCTTTCGCTACTCCCATCTCATCCTTTCGTGTCCTTCCAAATGCCTGTTCCCTCCCATTCCTTCTCTGTCACTCCCCTGTTTGTTTGGGTTCGTCCTCTCTCCTTCTCTACTCCTCTCCGCCCCACACTCTCTCAGCGCTTCCTTTTCCTCTCCTTTCAAGATCCTTTTGATGCATAGGGTAGTAGGTATTCCTTAAGGTGGACATCAGGAGGAGAAGGAGGAGGAGAGAAGGGACGGGAGAGGCAAGGATATCGCTGAGACTGAGAGAGGTAAAATTTAAAAAGAGAGAGAGAGAGAGGGAGTATAAGGAGTCGTGGAGAGAGGATTCAGACAAGGCAACTGGAGTAAATGAAAAGTAAGGAGTGAATTAATGCTGAATAAGTATGTTTTTTCAGTTGGTGTTGTGATACTTAAAGCCATTAATATGCTTTCTAAGGGAAGGGGGAATGGATGAAAGGAAGGAAGAAAGGAAGGAAGGAAGGAGGAAAAGAGGGAAGAATAGAAAATAAGAAGGAAGGATGGAATGAAGGAAGGAAGGAAGGAAAGAAGGAGGGATAGAAATAAGAAGGAAGGAGGAAGGATGGAGGGAAGGAATAAGGAAGGTAAGAAGGGAAGAAAGAAGGATAGAAAAAAAGGTAGGGTGGAAGGAACGTGCGTGTGTGTGTGTGTGTGTGTGTGTACGGTCAACAGTAGGCGTACCAAAGGCTTTGACCTCCTCGTGGACTTCCCAGCAGCGTGACTTCTCCCGGGTAGAGTCACACGGACATATGTTGCATGCTACACTTTTTAAAGGATTTGTCGTTCAGCTTTATCATAAACGACTCGAGCGGCGTCTCCCGGGAGGCGGTGCGGCAGCCTCGTACTACTCCTCCCTCTCCGACTCACCTTTTTATACACGAAGAGTTTGAAAAGAGCGATACGGACTTTGATTTCGCGTTTTTTGCTCCGGACGGGAATACTAGTTTTTTTTTTTGTTGTTGTTGTTTTGCAGTAAAGGAAACAGCTCAAGGGCACAAAAAAACACAATTATAAAAGAAAAAAGCCCGCTAGTCAATCCCCCAATGAAAAAAAGGGTTCAGAAGAATGGCCAAAAGGGAGGTCATTATCGTGTGGGGAGGTGACTATAGGCCTACTCTCCTCTTGAAAATCATCCAAATTTAATGAAAAGTATAATTGTGGTGCTTACGGCAATCCTCTTCGAATAAAATGTGATCCCCTTAGTGGAAGTCCTGGAGTTCCTGAAGGATTATATCTGTCCATTTACCCTTGACATGTAATAGTAAAGAGTTAGTATTAGGGTATCTGGACACCTCTCCTCCCGAAATTGACCTCTCTTTCGGCTACCTCTTTTGATTCTTATTTTTTTTAGGAGCAGCGAGTAGCGGGCTTTTTATTATTATTGTTTCCTTTTTTGTGTGCCCTTGAGCTGTCTCCTTTGTTGTAAAAAAAAAAATAAGTTATTGTGTTAAGAGAAAATGATTGCTCTTCAAAAAACCGAGTAATGTTATAAAAAATTGTCAAAGCTGCGTCCTTGTAAAACTTTAATGGTAATACTCCGCCACGCGAGGCAACGCAGCGCCGCGGACTCTATTGAAGAAAAAAAAAGAAAAACGTTAAAAGGACAATATGAAATGATCCGGAAGGCGAGGCATAAATATTTACGTGTGTGTGTGTGTGCGAATGCCTACGTGAGTTTCGGTTTACAGATGACATTGTTCTTATGAGCGAGTCCAGAGACGCTACGCTGCACTCTATGACGTATGCTCAGATTGTCTTCGTAAAGGTAAAGTTGGAGGCATACGATATAAGGCATACGATATAGCTTTCCGTGGCAGACTTCACACCAGAGCATTCATGAACCCGCTATGCTCCACTGCCTTGAACCCTTTGTAAGTGGGATTGATTACCACGCGCAAAGGGATCGAAGTTCAACAAGCGGGTATAATAGCGGACCGTGAACTTGCCATTGGTCACCTCATTGCTGCCACCGTAACCTTGTGTTGTAGACGGATCAATAGAGAATGCACCAAACCCATTTACGGAGCCTTTTCAAAGAGCAGACCGCCTTGAGTGCTACAAATGACCCTCGTGATCTGGAACATGTAGGGCCTTCACGCATGCAAGGGCAGACTCGTCGATTTCTTTACCCAGTCCCTTCTCCCTTCCCCTCCTTACTCCTTACCCCTTCCCTTGCCAACTATCCCTTCCCCTTGTTCTTCCCCTCACCTTCCCTCTCCCTTCACCCCTGTCCCCCTCACACCCTCCTCCTCCTCCTCTTCCTCCTCCTCCATCCAAACCCTTCCACTTACACCTTCTTCCCCTCCATTCCCTTCCTCCCTCATACCCCATCTTCCCCTTCCCCCCCCTCACCATGGCATACCTTCCCTTCCCCCCTGCCCCCCTCCTCCTCCTCCTCTTCCTCCTCCTCTATCTCCCCCATCCTAACCCTTCCACTCACATCTCCTTCCCCCATCATTCCCTTCCTCATACCTTATCTCCCCCCCCCCCCCTAACCGTGTCATACCTTCCCTTCCCCCCCGTTCCCCCTCCTCCTCATCCCCCTCCCCCCCTTCACAGCCCACCACAAAACCACGCCCCCTCCCACCCCGTATACCTTTCCCCTACCTCTGCCACTCTTCCCTCCCTCTCCCCCCAACTCCCCTCCCCTTCACAGCCTGCCACAAAACGTCCCCTAATTGCAGTCGCTTCAGCCCGTCATCAGTGGACCGCGAGGCCAAAAATTACGCATTCAAAATAACTCGCGCGAAAAAAAATCATCAAAGAAAAAAAAAAAGGGGTGAAATCACGACGCGGAAAAAAAATATGTATGTGTGTTAATGGAAAATAATCACCACAATAATAATAATAGTAATAATAATAGTAATGATAATAATAATAACAGAGCTGAAAGGTTTTATTTATACATCATACACTTTATTTGTTTTTAGAGTAGTTCGTGTTTTTTTTGTATTTTTCTTTTTATTTGTCTGTCACGAGGAAGAGAAAGTCTGAGTGTTCTGAGTGTTGCCTTGGAGCCGCGTAAGTGAATTGAGCTGCGAGAGGCGTGTTGGTGTTAGCAGGAAGAAGCACACTCACTCACACACTCACTCACTCACTCACTCACTCACTCACTTTCCGGCTTGCTCACTTAAATTCATTCACTCACTCACTCACTCACTCACTCACACATACTTACTCATTCTCTTACTCACTCACACTCACTTACTCACTCACTCACTCACTCATTCGCTTACTGACTCCATCATCTATGTCACCAATCACTCAGTCACTCAAACATTTATTTCTTCTGTCACTAACTTCACCACTCATAATTAACTCTTTCATAGACTTAGTACTCATTCACTCACTCACTCACACACTCATACTAAACTTTCACAAACTCATAACTCACTTCTTTGTTTGTTTGTTTTTTCTTTAGTTTTAGGGCCTTGAGTTGTTTCCTTATGCTGTAAAAGAAAAAAAACTCACTCATAGTTAACTCACACATTCATTCCTCACTCACTCACACACACACTTACTCATTATCAACACACACACGCACACATACACACACACAACCTCCCCCACAGAACCCCTCCCCGTCCCCTCCCTCACATACACAACTTTCCCCCTCTCCCCCCACACACACAAAACTTGCCCCACCACCCCAGTCCACCCCCACCGTATCTCCCCCCCACACGTTGATAATTTCCTTCCGCCCCACTCGGATCACCTGGCTGCCAATTAGCGCCACCTGTAAAACCTTTATCTCAGACACATTGCCGCCGCCGCCGCCCGCTCCCCGCCGCGCCAAAACCCAGCCGACGGCGGGACACGAATTAATTTATCAAAAGCGTCGGAACGGGTTAGTTTTATATCGCTCGTTTTCCACACAAAGCCAAAACAGATAAAGCCAAATGGGAAAGTATAGCAAATTACTACTTCCCTCCCTGAAGCAAAATGGTGTACAGAAGGGAAGGAAGGGAGAGAGGAGAAAAGGGAGGTACAGGTAGAGGAAAGGAGGGAGAGATGGAGGAAAGGAGGGAATATATGGGAGAGAAAGAGGATGGCAGTGAGGAAACAGGAGAGAAGAGAAGATGAGGATGCTGGAAAGGTTAAATATGAGGGGGGTGAGGAAGAGGAGGAGGGGGCTGAAAAGGAAGGGAGAAGGATGGAGAGAAAGAGGAAGGGAGAGAATGGATGGAGAGAAACAGGACGGGCAACAAGACAGAGAAAGGCTGAGGATGCTGGAAAGGGTGGATATGAGAGAGGGAAAGTGAGGAAGCTGAAAATGAAGGGAAAGGCGCATCGAAGAGAAAGAGGGAGAGAAAGACGGAAGAAGGGAATGGATGGGAGAGAAACAGGATAGAAAAGAAGACAGAGAAAGGCTGATGATGATGGAAAGGGTGAATTTGAAAAGGGGGGGAGGAGGGGGAGGGCTGAAAATGAGAGGAAAGGCGCATCGAAGTGAGAGGAAGGGAGAGAAAGAGGGAGAAAGGGAGAGAGAGGAAGAGTAGAAGGGAGTGACAGGGCGGGAAGGTGAATCAAATACCTGACTGCGCCCGAGGGAGTCTGTGTGTGTGTGTGTGTGTGTGTGTGTGTGTGTGTGTGTGTGTGTGTGTGTGTGTGTGCCAGGTGCATGTGTGTGTGTGTGTGTGTGTGTGTGTGTTAGTGATTGTCTTTCTTTTCTGCGTTTGGTTGATTTAATGGACAAAAGATGTTCGTGTTTCTTTGTTTGATGTTTGTTTTTTTACCAATATGATAAAGTAAACAAACATCGGTGTGTGTGCGTGCGTGTGTGTGTGTGTGTGTGTGAGTGAGAGTGAGAGTGAGAGAGAGAGAGAGAGAGAGAGAGAGACCGAGACCGAGAGAGAAAGAGAGACCAAGACCAAGAGAGAGAGCCTAGGGCGTGTTTAGTCAACTGTATCACGAAGAAAAGTTGGTGGCGGATTTCATAAATATTAAAACATTTGAGTATCGGCCATATCAAATTAGTACGAAGCTATACGCTGGTATCCTCAGGCCCTTGATACACTCTGGCCGCGGGAGAAGGTGTAAGCACTGTTATGTAGATTGGTGTAATTTGATAATCACTTGTTGCTGTCTGTTAGCTAGTCAATCTGCCTGTCTGTCTGTCTGCATGTTTGGTATTCTTCTATCATGCTTTATAATTGTTCTGTCTTTTATCTTACAAGGAAACGAATTGAATACCTCAAGTTTGATTCCCTGATAAGAGTTATGTAGACTGGTGTAATTTGATAGTCACTTTTTTCTGTCTGTTACTTAGTCAATCTGTCTGTCTGTCTGCATGGTTCGTATTTTTCTATCATGCTCTGTTTGTTCTGTCTTCTATGTTACAGGAAAACGAATTGAATACCTTGAGTCTAATTAAGAGACTCGTAACACTTGGGTTTCGCCGTATTTCGTTGTTCGTCTTTGTAACATTTCATCATGACCTCCTTTCTACTCTTGATTTGCACAGATCGTTAGTTGCTTTGCATGTCGATTTCTAATACCAGTTGTGTCTTGTCACGTTATCGATATTTGTCACCTAATTAGAAGCCATTCAACATCTCTCAAAGCAGGTAATTCGCTCTTTGGGTAATAAATCATTCAAGGAGAGGATGTCAAGGCAAAACCTCCCTCTGAAAATGCCGTCATCGAGGTAGACTGAAGCCCCGTTCACATTGTGCCGTCTCTGGGCCACGACAACCCAGCGACTTTTAGGTCCCCTTCACACTGGGCCGACTCAGCATCAGGTAATCGTTTCTAGACCTCTTTCTGACCATGTGCAACCTTTTCACATCAACATTTTACAACCTAGACCTCGTGTACCCTGAGTCGCTGGGTTGTCGTGGCCCAGAGTCGGTACTGCGTGAACGGGTCTTAATTACACATCTGTTAGCACTTCAAGGAAAAGGATTTATGAATATTAATGGGAGTAAATTGTTTCTTTTATTATCTTTTCTGAAGGAGACGTAACTAGAAATAGCGTACAATTCATTAGTCTTTTCACAGTATCCCGTCCGCCTTTTGTCTAACCAGAATATCGAAAAATGATTCTCCCTTCATTTTGCAGCGAGGACAACATTATATAGACCGTGAAAACTGGAGCATAAAGGTGTAACTGTGCTGCTAACTCATTTTTAACAGTGTTGCAATACGAAAGTGGAACGAGCATCCCCCTCCCGTTGAAGTCATTTGGGATATATTTTTTTGATTGCGTTTAGCTTTAATTAAAGATTACCGAATATGGAGTCACTTTGCCCCATATTTCAAACTCTCTCTCTCTCTCTCTCTCTCTCTCTCTCTCTCTCTCTCTCTCTCTCTCTCTCTCTCTCTCTCTCTCAAATCCATCAGTATTGCCAAACTTCTGAATATCATTACGACTCTGCTCTTGTTCGCCCTTACCTCACTTCCTCATCATTTCCTCTCAACACTTCCTTCCCCTTCCCTCCCTCTCTCCCTTCCCCTCCAGATATAACGAACACGAGTTTTCGTTTTCAACAATTCTTGCGTAACTGGATCAGGCGCCGCCCTTCCCTATTTTTTGTATAATGAAAAAGTGGAGTCTCCCTTTGAACGCGCGGGGGTCGGCGGCCTTCATTAAACTATGTGTTATTGAATTCCCGGCATGTCTAACTTACCCGACAAACTTTACGTCGAAACATGCTTCATTATTGGAACACCTCCGCCTCGTGTTGCCAGATCGGAGCAGTACCTTTCCTTTCTCTCTCTCCCTTGTCACCTGCGATCCTGGCCGTTGCGTAACTTTCAATCTCATTTCTACTTATTCCCACTCTTTCTTTTCTTGGTGAAGTTTAATGACGTGAAACTTTTTTCGCTATTTTTCATTCGTTGTTTCGAGATGGGGGATCGTAGAGGAAGGAGGCGGTTGGACTGTCTGTCTGTCCGCGTTGGCGGTGTGTGGAAACTTCCTCACTCGCTCCATCCGACCTCGACGCCAAAAGTCAAGACGGTGAAAAAAAAGGCGTCTCTTATCGAAAAACAATATTAAAATTACCTTTGATGTATGTTATGACAAGTTTTTATTCTCTGTCGTGAAGTGTGTGTGCTCTCAGGCCTCTCTCGTTCAACCTCTGATATTTGGTTCGGAAAGGTCGAGATGGGCTCCAATTTTAACGGCCTCCATAATATTTTCCTCGCTGCAAAATGAAGGGAGAATCATTTTTCGATATTCTGGTGAGACAAAAGGCGGACGGGATGCTGTGAAAAGACTAATGAACTCTACGCTATTTCTAGTCGCTGGTGAAAGAAGGTAGAGCAAGTTTTGATGTTGATAGTAGACAAAAGGTTGAAGAGAACGAGGAAAGTGATCGACGCTGCATCATGTCCTCGTAAAATCAAGACGCTTTTAAAAGTACCCAAACAAAACTTGCACATCTTAATAGAGGAGAGTGCATGCGTTTATCCCTCCTCCTCCTCCTCTTCCTCTTCCTCCTTCCTCTTCTTCCCCCTCCTCTTCCTCCGGCGTCAGAGCTTCCCGCCCTCCGCCACCCTCCGACACCCCGGCGCTTACTCGAATTACAAGTTGCGGGGCGGGGAAGATGAAGCCCGAGCCGAGACACAGCTCAATTAGATGCACAAAAGCGGCCGTGTTTGCTGACTATCGCCGAGTTTGGGACGACAAATAGCGAGCGGAGAGTTCATGTTCCCCCCCTCCCTGGCCTCCCGTCAGTGCTGCCAACCCTCATCGCAGCCTCCCCTCTTCTACCTCGCTAACTTCTCCTTCTGATTTCTCGGAATCTAATATTTGATAGAGAGTTCAAGGGGGAGCAGCATCTGGGTAATCTCTTTAGTCCTCCGTCAAA
Organism: Eriocheir sinensis; assembly: GCF_024679095.1. Classification (NCBI taxonomy): domain Eukaryota; kingdom Metazoa; phylum Arthropoda; class Malacostraca; order Decapoda; family Varunidae; genus Eriocheir; species Eriocheir sinensis. Next base: position 5,363,653 of record NC_066542.1, on the reverse strand, counting down.
AAGGATTGGCCGTGACGTATGCAGGCTTGGGCGCGGAGGGGTTGGTAGTAGGGGAGGCGAAGGGAGTGCACGGTTGGGTTGGCAGTACTGCGTGCCCCGCCAGTTTCAATTTTCTTTGTCTTCGGCTGAACGTTTGTCAATTAACGGAGATGTTTGTTCACGCGAATTTGAGTGTGGCGTAATTGCCTTCCGCCTCTCATTAATGAAGGTGTGTGTCGGCGTAGAAAGGTAAGAAACGGACTTGATTACACGGCCCGGAGAGTTGTTAAGGCCGAGGTAGTGAGTGAGTGGCATAGGAAGAGGACGCTGCGGCTCCTCTCTCTCTCTCTCTCTCTCTCTCTCTCTCTCTCTCTCTCTCTCTCTCTCTCTCTCTCTCTGTGTGTGTGTGTAGGTATATAAAAATGTAGATCGCTGAATAAGTGTTTATTAAAAGGACATTTACTTTCATCAAACTTGAGTTCCACCGAAAGTTTATTTTTATTTTTTTGTACGATGAGAGAGAGAGAGAGAGAGAGAGAGAGAGAGAGAGAGAGAGAGAGAGAGAGAGATTGTATTGCCATCTTCCCTTGAATATATTGCGTTTGTTTAATCAGTCTGATGCTGAACATTGTCTACAGATGAAATTGAAGGAAGACGCGACGGAAAAGTCTCCTCACACTTGATGTAGTTCTGTAATTTAGAAGAGTGTGTTCCTGCCGCAGAGCCTCAAACACTAATGACTGGATGATGTTGGAACGCTTTCAAATATGTCGAAGCCGGTCTGGCGTAGGTTCCCGCGGGTCCTTTCCTCCCCTCTGCTCTGCCACACAGTCCCTACACCTGTCTCTTCCTCTCATATGTAAGCTATAGGTAACATATGAGAGGAAAATATAGGTGTTGGGACTGTGTGGCAGAGCAAAGGGGAGAAATGGACCCGAACCGCGGAAGCCAACGCCAAAACGGACTCGACAATTTGATTTCACTATAGGTCGGTCTTACAATTTGCTCTGGATGACCTATTATCCGCCCTAAGCGAGGTGATCTGTCTGTCATTCCTGGTGCTGCTGTTTGCTGGTTGAGAGATGGGTGACAGATGGTGAATTTCAGTTTGAGTTTGCATAGAATATAACTCGAATTCCACCTAACTAGTTTCTTCAAATGGCGTCCACTAATTATATACCCTACGAAAGATACCAGAGTTTGAGAAAAGAAAAAGTCGGAAATCCATTGATACTGAATCGTGAAGGTTACATAAAATCCTCTCATTGAAACATCTGCCTTGGAGCCCGTAGAAGAATCAACGAGTATCATTTTATTTGTTCAGTAAAGCAATGAGAGTAAAAATAAAAAAAAAGGCTTCAGACGTTCCATAAAACCCTGCGTCGTATATGTTGATTTAATGAGAGCGGAGACGAGGAATTCATAGTTTATATTTGAGCTACAAGATGAACCAGAGATGTTTGATATGAGGAAAGGAGAGAGATGAATGTCAGTGAAGTTGAAGGTTATGTTTTGGAGATCTGTGTCCGGCATGAGGGAAAGTTATGTGAGTTTGTGCTTAAAATGATGGAAGGAAACCATGACGATTAAGTTATGAAGATTTGTGACCATCATGAAAGAAAGTTTGAGTCTGAAATACTGCTTGATATGAAGAAAGGGGAAAGATGAATCCCAGTAAAGCTGAGTGTTAAGTTTTGAAGATTTGTTTTAGTCATGTGAGGAAGTTCTGAGTCTGAGTCTGTGTTTAATATAAGGAAAGAAAAGATGAATGCCAGTCAAATTGAAGGTTAAGTCTTGAAGATTTGTTTAAGTCATGAGGGGAAGTCTGAGTCAGAGTTTGTTTGATATAAGGGAAGGAAAAGTTGAAGGCCAAGTGTCGAAGATTTGTATCATCATGAAGGGAAGTTTGAGTCTGAATTACCGTTTGATATGAAGAGAGGGGAAAGATGAATGCCAGTAAAGCTGAATGTTAAGTTTTGAAGATTTGTTTAAGTCATGTGAGGAAGTTTGAATCTGAGTTTGTGTTTAATATAAGGAAAGAAAAGATGAATGTCAGTCAAGTTTAAGATTAAGATTTCAAGATTTGTTTAAGTCATGAGGGGAAGTTTGAATCTGAGTGTGTATTCGATATAAGGAAATAGAAAGAAAAGTTGAAGGTTAAGTTTTGAAGATTCGTCTAAGTCATGCCGGAAAGTTTAAGTCTGAGTTTATGTTTGGTATGAAGAAAGGGGAAAGAGATGAATGTCCTGCAGTAAAGTTTAAGGTAAAGTTTTAAAGATTTGTTACCGTCATGGACTACTCTAAGTGTGAGGGCGCTGGTACTTCCTAACCCAAGCAAATATCGCAATCTCCATATTTTTTTTCTTTTCATTCTCCTTATTTTTTTTTTTTATTCTTTATTTCTGGACCGCTATAGTGTGAGAGCGTTGGTGCTTCCTAACCCACGTTAATATCTCACTCTCATTATTTCCCTCCTTTCTCTCCTATTTAAATTCTTCCAGTTCTTTATTTTCTAGACTATTGTAAGTGAGGGTGGCGCCACGGTGCTTCCTAACCCCGTAAATATCGCATTGTGCCTCATTGTATCGGAGCTTCCATTGTGTAGCGGCGCCGCGTGAAGCCCAGCGCTGCAGTAACTTACTTGGCACCACCTGTTGTCATAAGATCGTTGAGTAACTTTTCTTTGTATGTCGTTATGGCGTCCTCACCCACTCCCCTGCCTCCCTGTCCACCCCATGCCCGCCCCACGCCCACCTTCACCTGAAAAAAGAATTAATCCTGGACAGACGTATAGGAGAGGCGCCGTAACCTCCTGGCGGCGGGGACAAACACTCGTCGGGGAACAGGAATAAAATTGAGCCAGTCGGGAGCAACTTGACTGAGATTTCCCTCCATCTTCCCTCCAGCCCTTCCGACAATGCCTCCTCCGGTCGCTCCATTCAGCACGGCATTCGCAGTTGAGAGGCGCGTCGAGGGCAGGCTGGCGGTGACTTGTTCTTGGTGGTAGAGGTGAGGGTGTCTTGTGCAGCGTTGGGAAAATCGGTCCTATGGTGCAGTGTGGTATGGCAGCCTCTTGACCCCGCCGGATGATTCACATTTTGGTGTAGTGTTTGTCCTCACCTTTCTCTCCTCCCTCAACCTGCCTCATCCCCTCATTCCTCACCTTTCTTTCCCCGCATTCGTCTCCGTCAGTACTCATTGCCACATGCTCCCCTCTCTATCCTCTATTTCCCCTCATTCCTTACTTTTCTTTCCCATGTACAGCTCGGCTCCTCGCTATTCCCTCGTATTATATTCCTCTCCTCCTTCCCCTCTCGTTCCTCTTTTTCTGGCTTCCTCCCTCGCCCCATACACACCTCTTCAGCACCTCGCTATTCCTCCCGATATTTCGTTTTCCTTCCCCTCACCTCTTTATCCCTCACACCCTCTTTTTCTCCCTCATTCCTTTTTTCCTCTCCTCGTAATAACACCTCGCCTCTCTCCCTCTCACACCTACACACTTCACAGCCTCCCTCCCTCCCTCCAGCCTCTCCAAACGCCCCTTCCCTCTCCCTCTTTCGCTTCCCCTCGCAGCAACAGGCGGCTTTTCACGTCTATTACAGGACACAAACTCGAGAAAATTTATTTCCTTAAATATTTAAGCTCCAGAACAGTACCAAAGCGCAAGGCGGGAATTTGATTTTATAATATATATATATATATATATATATATATATATATATATATATATATATATATATATATATATATATATATATATATATATATTGTGATTGTTACAATAAGGCTTTCAAAAATGTTATTACTGAACTCTTAAGAATCATCGCAGAACGAACAGAATAAATCATTTTCTAATTCAGGAAACATTTCGTGCCCTGCAAAGGAGTTTCCTCGTAACGAATTGTTCTTTTCTTTATTATTCATGGAAGTTTAAGAAATGTCTTGGGTGGAAATTATAAATTCATATATTTTTTTCACTTATGTAGACAATTTTGTGCACTGTTTATTTTTGTAAATATTTTCTCCTAATTGTTGCAACGTTACTTATGGTGTGACCTGAAAAATAAAAATAAAAACATGTTGGCACATATGGGGAAGTAATATCGAGTTTTATGTAATTGCTTGTCGTTTTATCCAGATAAGTGCAGCACTTAAGCATTTACAATTATTTATAAGTGAGGCGACGTTTTCTAGGTGTTATTGCTTGACTGTTAGCACGATTTTCGTGTTTTTATGCGCGTCAGTCTGTTTTGTAATGCTTCTATGTTTTCTTGGCAGCATGTTTCATTTGCTGTGTGTTTTCTTTAAGTTGCAACGCCAGGGAGTGACTATTCCGACCGGACAAAGTATTCGTGTTGGTCCATTGCTACTTCCGTCTCTAGACTAAGTCAATACGTAGCAAAGAGTAACCTTATGGCTCCTGAGTCCACATGTCCCGTCTCCGTGCGTCGAGTCCATTACGGTGATGTGCATAAGTCTTCGTTTTGTATGGCAGAAAGTTTTGCTTTGTCGCCGGACGAGGCTCATTCAGCGAAGTGGCTCGCCCTTGTATATTACAGGGTCGTTTGTCGTACATGAGTTGTAGTTATGGCGCCGATGCGTGTATTGAGTTTGTGACATGTTGTGTTGCATTCTACATGCGTGGCGAGGATAAGTGTTACGTGTGCATGGAAAGTGTGCGTGGGTTAAAGTGGTGGATGTGTTACCGAGGTTCCGTTTGCCCGCTCCGAGGTTGTGGTATTGAGTTAAGTGGGTCTGTCGTCACTCGTATTTTTTTTTTATAGTATAGTAACTGGGAAATGTGGAGCAGTACTTTGTCGGATGTTTCTATAGCGCTGTACTGCCAAGGTAAATCATCACACACACACACACACACACACACACACACACACACACACACACACACAGAGAGAGAGAGAGAGAGAGAGAGAGAGAGAGAGAGAGAGAGAGAGAGAGAGAGAGAGAGAGAGAGAGAGAGAGAGAGAGAGAGAGAGAGAGAGAGACCACTTTTTTCTCTTCCCATTCCTCCTCCTCCTCCTCCTCCTCCTCCTTCTCCTCCGTCTCCTCTCTTCCTTTCATGTAACAAAGAAGAAAGGGGGGACTAAGGGAAAGATGCATTCTATTAGGCTTTCTGCTTTATTTTTTACCCCAGGATCTGACACAAGAAAGATGGTCTGAGCCACCTCGTCCTGGGAAAGGCAAGAGTGAGTCATACCTTATTACTCTTTGCTGAGACTTGGGAATTTTGACTCGGAGGATGAACAGAAAGGGACGCGGAAAAAAAGGGAAGGAAAAAGAGAAGCAGAAAAGGTAGGAGAGATATACGGAGGAAAAAGAGGAGTAGGAGGAGGAGGAGGGAGGGATGGAGGAAACATGAATGAGGCAAGAGGAGGGAAAAGTGAATAGAGAGTGAAAAGAAGGAGGAAAAAATGGGTTAAGGAAGGAAAATATTTGAAGGCGAGAGAGAGAGAGAGAGAGAGAGAGAGAGAGAGAGAGAGAGAGAGAGAGAGAGAGAGAGAGAAGGGGGTTGCTTTAAGACACTGCGGACCCTCTGAACCGAAGCGCCTTTAGGATAAGCTTATAAGGGACTCGATCTTTCTTCCTTTTGGCTGTTGTTGTTGTTGGTGGTGGTGGTGGTGGTGGTGGTGGTGGTGGTGGTGCTTTTGTTGTTGTTGTTACTGTTGTTCTTTATCTTTTTCTTTCTTTCTTCTACGTCTCTTTTTCCTCTCTCTATCTCTGTCCTTCTCTCCTTCTCTCGCTCTCCTCTCCTCTCCCCCAAAACTGCCTCCCTAACCTCTACTTCTCTCCCTTTTCCTCGCCCTCCATCTCCCTTCTTCCGCCTCCCTCGCCTATTCTCCCCTTGGTCATCTGGCCGTGATGTGTGGGTGCAAAAAGTAGCTTGCCTATAATTGGTCCGTTTCCTGAGGAGAAAGAACTCTCGCACAGATAACTTCTATGGGCTTCTTGGGGCTTGCGGGTAGATCATTCTTTCTTTCTCCTACAGCCTTAGATTGTTCCCTGCCATTCTGTGTTTCTGCCTCGGTGGTCGCGGTGCCTGAAGGGACGTCGTGAGGCTGCTGGGGAGATGCTGTTTGGGTGGTGATGATTCCTCTTTGATGGTTCTTTGTGGGCAATCAAAACAAGTGGCTAATGAGTAATCGTAGACGTCAGGGCAGATAGGGAACCAGGTGGAGAGATGTGATTAGAACCGTTGCTGAAATAGGATGAGGTACACTAAGATCAGAGAGAGAGATGGCAAAAGTTGAGAAATCAGAAGAAGAGGGAAATCAAGAAGAGTGGGAAATTAGGCACTGTAGACGTCAGGGCAGATAAAGGACCAGGTTGAAAGTTGTGATTAGAACCATTGCTGAAATAAGATGAGGTACACTAAAATCAGAGAGAGAGATGGCAGATGTTGGGAAATAAGGAAAAGTGGGAAACCAGGCACTAGACGTCAGGGCAGATAGAGGACCAGGTTGAAAGATGAAATTAGAACCTATGCTGAAATAGGATGAGGTACACTAACATCAGACAGAGAGATGGCAAAGAACCGTTGCTGAGATGAAGTACAATAACATCAGACAGTAAGAATTGGCATTAGTTGGATAATTAGGAAAAATGGGAAATCAGGAATCGTAGACACCAATGAAAATAGAGAACCAGGTGGAAAGATGAAATTAGAACCGTTGCTGAGATGAAGTACACTAATATGGGACTGAGAGAGATGGCAAAAGTTGGGAAATGAGGAAAAGTGGGAAATCAGGCACTGTAGACGTCAAGGAAAATAAAGAACCAGGTGGAAAGATGTGATTAGAACCGTTCCTGAGATGAAGTACACTAACATCAGACAGAGAGTTGGCAAAGGTTGGGAAAATTTTTTGTTCTGCAGGTCATAATCACTTTTGCTGCTGTTGGTGATGAGTATGACAACAATGATGGACGATCGGCAATGCTCTTCTGATTATTACAATGCCAAGGGTTGATTAAATGTTTGTGTCCTGCATTGTTTTCAGGTGAAGGGGCGCCATTGAGGTGAAAAAAGGGCAGGAATTTTAGACCCATTCGTCATGCACATTCTATATAGTGAGCTTTTTTTTTTTTTTTTTACACAGGAAAGGAAGCAGCTCAAGGGCAACAAAAAAAAAAGGGTAGAAAAAAAGCCCGCTCTATTTGGCCACTCCTCTGTTCTCTATTCAGAAGCAGTAAGTAGCGGCCTTTTTTTTCATTATTGTTTTCTTTTTTTTCATGCCCTTGCACTGTCTCCCTTTCTGTAAAAAAAAAAAAATCGCTCCTCCTAAAAAGATAAAATTTTAATATGTTTCACAAATAAAAGGAATTGAATGTGTTGATTGGATCCTCTTGTTGAAATAATTGTCCTACCCAAAATAAACAAGAGTAGAGGGCTGGCAAAATGTCTTCACTCCAAGGCTGTACTCTGCAAAACACTGAGTATAACTTTGGTCTCCCGAGGAAGGCTTAACGTAATGCTCTTTGCGTCATAACGTAGCATCAAAGGTAGCTTGGGTAGACTGCACCTCCAAAACATTTCCAACAGCTCTTGCCCGGGAAATATCGTATGGAGAAAAGCCTAAATAAATCTGATATCATGTGTTTACAGTTCGGTGCAGGGTTGATAGAGCTCCACCCGTACCCGAGGAAGGCAAAGGGCGGGCGATGGTCCAAGCTTCACGTTCGGCTCCCCTCTTGATTAAATATTTGCTTTGACAACCTAAAAATGTGTTTCACCGTATTTAATTTGGGTGCGATATTATTTTGATGCCATGAAACTTTCTGGATGGACTTTTCCTCTTAGCGTGAGGGTCCGAACTTGATGGCTATTCGGGTATAAAAACGTGCTGGGCCTGATACCATCCTCACTACTAATACTACTACTACTACTACTACTACTACTACTACTTTTTTTTTTACAATAAAGGAGACAGCTCAAGGGCACAAAAAAAGGAAATAATAATAATAAAAAGCCCGCTACTCGCTGCTCCTAAAAAGAATCCAAAGAGGTGGCCGAAAGATGGGTCAATTAACTAATACTACTTCTACTCCTACTATTATATTACTATTACTACTACTACTACTACTACTACTACCACTACTACTACTACAAATACATCTACTACCTCATCATATCGTAAAATAATGAAAAACTTATCTCCGTATACAGACAATTTTTGCTCTTCTTTCCTGCTCTTCCCCGAAAACCCGCTGGACAATGGACGACACTATTTTTTTCCCTTTTCTTAATATCCTCCGCTTTTCCTCGCCTCACTTCCCTTTTTGTCATCTCTGCCGCCTGACCCGCTCCGTCCGTCGCCAGGTTTTCTCTCCTTTTTCCCTTTTCCTGTTCCTTGTTTTTTTCGTCTTCCTTCTTTCACGGGAAGGGGATTTTTTTTTCTCCTCGGCCATCTTCGCGCGAGAGGAAGATGGAAGGAAAAAAAAGGGAAGGGAAAGAAGGGGGAAGCAAGATTGATCACTCAGCGTCACGGCCAGACTCACTTTTTGTCCGTCTTGGTCCCTGTGTGTGTGTGTGTGTGTGTGTGTGTGTGTGTGTGTGTGTGTGCGTGTGTGTTTTGATGGCTATACTCGCTACGTTTCCTCAGTACTTCGCATTACGACAGTACTTTTAATGAGGTGTTCGCTGATGCCACTAACAACTCTCTCTCTTTGTCTCTTCCTCAGGTAAGAACGACGTCTGCGAGGCTACCCCGAGTGACCGCTGGGTGAGTAAGGGTTCGTTCACACTACAAGCAGAGCAGAGCAGAGCGGTTAGTAGCGGCATTAATTTTTAGATAGTTTTGAATGTACAGATGCTCAGTTGTTCACACCGCAAGCGGAGCGGCGCAGCGCGGAGCGTAGCGGCACGCTCGGGAAATTTGGTCGTATTTTTTGCTGCTCGCAGCTAGCGGTCCTCCACGGCTTCACCCTTCAATCAACATGGCCAAGAAGCTATCTATATAGGTGAGTTTTTATTCCTGAAGCCAAAATTACAAAAACTGACCAGATTGTGCATAGTTGAGGTACAATTTAACGATATATAGTAGCCGTATGCTTAGAAAAGCTAATTTGGTGATATTCTGATCCTATACCCAATCATCAGTGACCCACACAGCCATGGGACTAGGCTTTAACAACGAAATTCCATGTTCCTTTGTAAATCGTTACATTTTTCATCATCCTTCCAGATAAACACCGAGGATTTTATCGGGCTGTTCGTATAACCAAACCGGACGCTCCAACGGGACGACGGTTTGCACTTAGCCGACGACGGATCCGCCAGGCTCTTCAGGCTTTCCAAAGTAGTGTGCCACTTCAGAACAAAACAACGGTTTCCGAGGGCCTCTCCCACCTCGTTATGACCATCAATAGAACAAGAGGCAGTAATGTGGAGCAGCTCTGCGTGCGTGCAAGTGCCGAGGAATTTAAAATCAATACATCAGTAACCTACAGACCTCCAGGGTAATCGATCGATGAAGTTTTGAGAAAGACACAGCAGAGGAGTGAGTCCCTGATTTTAGATTTGTCTCACTCATTTCGACTCTTGTGCCGAAGGAAAATCACTGAGAATTCTTGAATCTTGCGGAATAGTTGAGTTAAGTGATTACAGAACCAACGCGTCAAAAAAGAAAATACATTGGGCCCTGTTAAAGCGACTCAGGATAAGGACTTCAGTTTCTTTACGATATCTGTAGAGCGTTGGTGCACATCGATAGAAACATTCACTCAAGGATAGCTAAAAATAACGTCAGAGTCATTACGATCTAGATAAAGCGCCTCGGTTCTTGCAATATCACGTTGGTACACATCGACACAAGCACTCACTCTAGGGTTGCTGAAAATAAAGTAGAGGAACCAGATTACAAGAGTGGGTTCCGTAAAAATCAGTCAAATATTGACCGATATATAGAGAGCAGAGGGTACTGGCACGGATGAGGAGGCGTAACAAGATTTTGAAGCCCAATTATTAATGCAAAAGAATAACTTGGCCTCGTTATGTGTGTGTGTGTGTGTGTGTGTGTGTGTGTGTGTGTGTGTGTGTGTGTGTGTGTGTGTGTGTGTGAGTTTTTTTTGCCTCTTTTTTTCTGTCTTCATTTGTCTATTCTTTTTTTGGTGTAATATTCGAGGTAATGTTTCCCATATGAGTAGACTTAATCTTTTTACGAGCTTCTGTTTGCTTGGCTTCCCTAGTGTGCCGGAAGCTTCTTTTGTATGTATTATTAATATGTGTGTGTGTGTGTGTGTGTGTGTGTGCGTGTGCGTGTGTGTGACTATCCTCCTATGTATATACCTACGTGGAAGCGTGGAAGCCTTGCACTGCGCCTTTCAATAATTAATTCTATCACAGTATTTCAACCGCTCCCCTTTCCACCCTTTCCGTGCCTCTGCCGCTTCCTCCTCCCTCCATCTCTCTCCCTTCCCTCCTACCCGACCCATCCATCTTCCTCTCTAAAGTAGTACGATTCTCCCTCTTCCTCTCCCTCCGTCAGTGTTCCTCTCCTTGCATTTCCCGGCCTCCGAACATGTCTCGAACGCCGCAGTCTCAATAATTTCCCACACACTCACATTTGCCAAGGCTTGCGTAGGAGTTGTGGGCATTTGCAGGGGTAGCTTTATGACCCTGGTGGTAATCTGACCCTTCTTCTGTACCATGAACGTGAAGAAGCACTCATTAGAACCAGATTAATCTCCTCTTCGGCCTTTGGGAAGAGTTGATGTGGGAGCGGAAAGCGGCGAGAGAGAGAGCTTCGGCCGCCTCCCCTTGGCCTCCTCCCCCCGCCCCTCCTGACCCATTACCAAAGAGAACCAGAAGCACTCCCCGGATGCTCCCCTGAGACTCCCTTCCCCCTGTGTACATTGGGGCTACTTCACTGTTCATACGCACCCCCCTACAGCCCTAGCCCCCTCCTCCTCCTCCTCCTCCTCCTCCTTCTCATCTCATCCCCGGCCGCCCACACCCAGCCTCCCATCCGTCTGTAGTGTATTTGGACGTGCAGCCGAGCGGGAGATTGATGTATTAATAGATAACTAGATGTATAGAGAATAAATAGAGGCAGACTTTACTTGTAGGGCTCGTGTGTGTGCGTGTGTGTGTTCGTTTGCATAATGGAAGGGCAAATATGGATGGTTTTGTTTCATAAAGTGCACAGCGCGTGTGTTTTATTATCATGTTTTATTGATGTGTGTGTGTGTGTGTGTGTGTGTGTGTGTGTGTGTGTGTGTGTGTGTGTGTGTGTGTGTGTGTGTGTGTTTTATGTCTTTTTGCCTGTCATGTGTCTTTATTTCCATATATATGAGTGTATGTCTATCATTGTCTATCGCTTTATATTTATCAGTCAATATCTATTTGTGTGTATGTCAATCTGTCTGTCTATTCTCTTATCTATATCAATCTGTATTTCGATGTTTCTCTTACTGTGTGTGTGTGTGTGTGTGTGTGTGTGTGTGTGTGTGTGCGTGTGAATGGTCAAGTTGAGAAAGTGACAAGTGGTAAACGAAGAACAGGAAATTGAATGAAAACGCAGAAAATAATGAAGAAAAAACACAATTATTTTCCAAGAATTTTAAAACACGTGAAAAATGACAAACATACGAATGAAAAAAAGAGAGAATTTGAAGCGATGATGCAACTGATATGACGACAACGATGATGATGATGACGGAGGTTTAGATCCGCTTCCAATACTTACAAAGTTACAATCACTAACAAGGGAGAATGGCCAAACCCAATCCTAATCCCCCTTCAGAGCCTCTCATGCCCCCTAACAAGACACAATCCGTCAATACCACTCCAGAAGAACCATCGCCTCATCTTCAATACCGCGCAAGTCACACACACACAAAGTAGCTCAAAGGAAAGCCAAAGGATACACATTGACCTGCAACCTAACCGTGCTCTCCCCTCCCTGCACCTGGTCCCGGAGGCTGCCAAGGGTTGTCCAGGTATTATTCACGACAACAAGACCGCTGCGCTGTGTGTGCGGCTGTCGTTATCCCCGCTAGCCGCTTCTCAAGGCACGCAGTCATTAGATCTGCTCGGATGTTTCAGGGCCGTGTTTTCAGACGCTCTTGACTCTCACATTAACTATTTCCAAAGACCGAAATGGAGTTCTAACGCGTTCTGATGAGTCGTTTTTCAGGCTCATGGCACAAAAGAACGATCAGACTACTAGAAGGGTCATAAAACTACCTCTGCAAATGCCCCAAACTCCTACGAAATCACCAGGATCACAATACAGGCCATGAAAACCCCAATAACTTCCACGAGAGGCTCTTCAAACAGGCGCACTGAGGAGGGAATACCTTTAAGAATACAGAATTAACTATCTAAACTGGAGGAGTGTCAGCTGCCCGCCCTGACCAGAACGCAAACTCTCCTCATAGTCAGAGATGTCCTGCGCATCCTCCGCCACAGTGACCAGCGCAGCGAGGTCCTTTGATCCTCAGACACGACATAAAAACCCGACTCTTCATCAATGGCTGTGTCCTTTGTGTGGTGTGGTGGACAAGGGAAGAGGGAGGGGAGGGGGACTCTGCAACGCCGCTGTGGTCTTACATAACTGAGAGAGAGAGAGAAAGAGGGAGAGAGAGAGAGAGAGAGAAGCATAAGAAAATTCGTTATAATTATTCTGGCGAGGTAAAAAGCATGGACAGTTAAAATATAAGTTGATGGGGCACTAAAATAGAAACACGGACAGGTAAGGTCTCAGGGGGAACTAAAGAGGGGATGCTGCGTGTATAAAGTAATAAAGAAAATGGGGATCAACAGGCGCTGAAGAGTTTGGGCGAACTTTTGCCGTCGATAAAATTGTGTGAGACAGGACGGGAGAGAGAGAGAGAGAGAGAGAGAGAGAGAGAGAGAGAGAGAGAGAGAGGGAGAGGGAGAGGGAGAGTACACTAATGACCCAAGAACAGGTACTCGACAAGCCAAGTCTTTGTCAGTATGCCGAGCTGAGGTGTTGCTGGCGATGCGTTGAAAGGGGCGTTGACACCACAAGTGGGTTGAAGATACACGCACTTACGAATAGTTGATGCGGGGGTAACAGGCACACAGGTGGATAGATAGACAGTTAAATAGATAGATAGATAGGTCACAGGCTACAGCAAGATAGATAGATAGATGGATAGATAGATAGGTCACAGGCTACAGCAAGATAGATAGATAGATAGATAGATAGATAGGTCACAGGCTACAGCAACTAATAATAATTTACAACAGGAAAGGAAACTATACATCAGAAAAACAATAAGTGGAGTGGAGAATGGGATAGGAGAGATGAAAATGGGGAAGTGCAATGGGGATACGGAAAAATAATGGGAAATGGAGAATGATAGATGATAATTGGGAAGTGGAATGAGGATGCAAAAAAATAATGGGAAATTGGGGATGGGGAATGAGGGATGAAAATTGGGAAGTGGAATGAGGAAACAGAAAAATAATGGGAAATGGGGAATGAGAGATGATAATTGGGAAGTGGAATGAGGAAACAGAAAAATAATAGGGAATTGAGTATCGGAAATGAGAATGAGATTGGGGAAATAGAATGAGAATACAAAAAAAAATAATGGGGAATGAGAGATGAGATTGGGGAAGTAAAATGAGGATACACGCAGTTACAAATGGTGGACATACGAGTACCGTAACACAGACACACAGGTTGATAGATAAACAGTTAGATAGATAAACAGATTCATAATATACGATAGGGAAGGCAACTATAGATCAGACAAACAACTAGACCAAGTATAATCCCCTCGAGTACACTGTAGAGGCCGTAGAATCAGAACACAAAGGTAAGGGTTTGCAATTAGCCCGGTACTCAGGTAACGGGAAGGTACGGACGGGGGGAGGAACACAGGTGAGAGGGAGGCAGCGGTTCAGGTGGGCGAGAGGGGAGCCGCGCTAGTTTACTGCTTCACTTTTCTCCTAATGCCTCAGCTCCAGCGCTTTCCCATATCGACTCCCGATGGTTTATGAGAAAATGAGGGTTGGCGATAAAGTAGCGAGAGGGGAGAGAGGTGAAGGGAAAGAAGGGGAAGCAAAGAAGCAAGGCGTAAAGAGAGCAAGGTAGAGGGAAGCGAGGTAAATTAAGCCAACACTGGAGAGACCACGGGAAAAGTATGGCGCTAAAATGAGGCATAAATCGCGAGTTAGGGGAGGAAAGGGACGAGGAAAACAACCCAGCAAAGAAAATTAGAATAAGAAAAGAGAGAAGGTACAGTGAAAACGAGTGAACCTTGTATCGTATGTAGACAGTAACGAAGCACAATTAGCGACTCAGAAAGAAATATATATACCAACAATGAAAACTAGAACAAGGAAAGAGAATTGGTATTGCGAGAACTATTGAACCTTGTATCGTGTGTGCAGAGAATGACGTAGACAGTAACGAAGAATCTATAGCAACTCGTAAAAAGAAAAGACAAAGAAAGAAAAGGCATAGAAAGAAAAGGTATAGAAGGAAAAGGTTCAGGAAAAAAAAGATATAGAGAAACTGACTTAACCTTGTATCGTTTGTGCGGTGAATGACGTAGACAGTAACGAAGAATAAATAGCGACTCAGCAAGAAAATATGAAGAAAGAAAAGGCATAGAAAGAAAAGGTATACAAGGAAAAGGTTAAAAAGAAGAGATATACAGGAAACTCTTGAACCTTGTATCGTTTGTGCAGTGAATAATGTAGACGGTAAAGAAGAATAAATAGCCACTCATACAAAAAGAAATATGAGAACCTATAAAAAAGCATTAAGGAAAAGGAAGAAGACAACAGATAGATTTATTGGTAGATAAATGTATATGATTCCTGCCATTTCTCTCCTTCTGTCTCTCCCTCGCTCTCTCTCTCTCCTTCCTTTCTTCCTCCTCCTCCTCCTCCTCCTCCTCCTCCCTCTCCTCCCCTCCCATTTTTCCACCTATAACGTATAATAACCCATTTTTCCTCCATCTCTCCTCCCCTCCTCCCTCCTTCCTCCCTCTTCTCTCCCTCCCCTCCTACCTCTCTCCCTCTTTCCCCTTCATCTCCTCCCCTATATGTCACTTTTCCTCCCTCCCCTCCCTTGCGACTCCCCTTCTTCCTCCTCCTCCTTCTCTTTCTCACCCTCCTCTCCCCCTTCCTACCTCTCTCCCTCTCTCTCTCCCTTTTCCTCCTCCTTCCCTATGTGCCCCTCTCCCTCTACCTCCGTTTCTCTCCCTTCCTCCGTCCTTACCCTCCTCCCCCTTCCTACCTCTCTCCTTCTCTCCCTTTCCCTCCTCCACCCCTACCTGCCCCTCACCCTCTACCTCCGTTTCTCTCCCTTTCCTTCCCATCCTCCTTCCTTACCCTTCTCTCCCTTCCTACCTCTCTCCCTCTCTCCCTCCCTCTACCCCCATCCTCCCCTTCTTTACTCCTCCTCCATCTCCCCATCTTCCTCCTCCTCCTCCTCCTCCTCCTATTTCCCTTCCACCTTAATCTCCTCCCGACTCACAGCTTCTCCTATGGATCAAATTTCCTGGGTCCTGAGGTCTTCCGGTCCGGACACTCGCTCTCTCCCCTCACATTTTCCCCTCTGACACACTGGCGGCCCTTCCCTGTGGCACTCTTTGATGCTCGGGTTCCGCCGCTGACACACACACACACACACGCACACACACACACACATACACAGATACAGAGACACACACACGCTCCGGCACTTTGATTTCAGCGTCCCTTTACCGCCTCTTCTCCCTTCGCGGCCTTCTCGTTCCTTCCCTTTGACAGTTTCGGGCTCGAGAACGAAAGTGTGGGTGAGCGTAGGCGGGGGGAGGGACGAAGGGGTGAAAAGGAGGAGACTGAAGGGGAGCAAGGGTAGGGTTTGGAGGGGGAAGGAAGGGATGGAGTGGAAGAAGCGAGAGTGGACGGGGAGGGATGCATAGGAAGGGAAGAGTAAGGAAGAAGTAGAGAGAGGGATGGAGGAGAAGTGAGTAGAAGGGGAAGGTGGGGGGAAAGGAGAAGGTGCTTGGTTGGGAAGGGAGGTAAGGAGGGAGGGATGGGAAAGGGCGCTAGGGAAGGGAAGGGTAAGGAAGGCATGGAAGGAGGGAAGAAGGGGAAGGAAGGGGAGGGAGGTAAGGAGGGAGGGGTGGGGAAGGGCGCCAGGAAAGGGAGGGGTAAGGAAGACATGAAAAGAGGAATGAAGGGGAAGAAGGAGGGATGAAAGGGAAGAAGGGGAAAGAAGGGGAAGGAGGTAAGGAGGGAGGGGTGGGGAAGGGCGCTAGGGAAGGGAAGGCTAAGGAAGGCATGGACTGAGAGATGAAGAGGAAGAAGAAGAAGAAGAGGATTGAGAAGAAGGGAAAGGGAAGGAGGGGAGTGAAGGATGGGAAGGGATGAAGTGAAGGGGAGGCTAAGGAAAGGATGAACTGAGAGATGAAGGGGGAGAAGAAGAAGAGGATTGAGAAGAAGAAGAAAAGGGACAGAGAATGGAAGTGAGGGGAAGCGAGCACCTCCTGACAGTGACGGATCATCCCCGGAGACTAACACAATTTAGCGGGAGTTCCATCATGCTGCGAAGGGAAAAAATATATATTACCAAAATGGAATCCTTTCTATGTTCGGGGAGGGAGGAAAAAATAAGAGGGAATGTCTGGCGTTTCCGAAAGTAAGGCCACATTTCAAAGTCACGCTCTTACCTAAAAGTGTGCAAGGAGGCGACGGAGAATAATAAGGAGGGGATGATTTACGCTCTTTGTTTGTAGCTTTTAGGGATGTCTTTGTGTGTGTGTGTGTGTGTGTGTGTGTGTGCGTGTATGTATGAAGCTGCCACGTGTCATCCGTAGAGGGGAGGCGGAGGGTGAGGAGGTTGACAGGCAGATGATGTAGTTTGTGCGTGGAGTCAGAAAATTTACGCTCTCGTTTGCTGCGTTTGATTTCTTTTTCTTTGTGGAGCGGTTGCGTGTCATCCACAGAGGGAACGGTGTGGGGGGAGGGGCAGCAACAGTATGTAAGTAACGGATGAGGTAAAAACGGGATTTGCAACACCAGTAACAACAACAGCAGAAGAAGAAAAAGAATGAGCAAGAGAAACAGCAGGAACAGATACCAGCAAATGTAACAGCCCCACCATCAGAGGCAGTAGCAGTAGAAGTTACAAAAGAGAAGAAGAGGAGCAGTGTTTAAGAGCCTGTCGTCCCATGCACTCTATGGCATCTTCGCCTTTAGTCTCATGAGCAGTGATGGGCTCTCGCATGTCTTGATGGCCCGTGCTATGAACCAGACTGTTTCAGGAATAACGCAACAAGACGCCTCGGGAACCAGATTGACTTGCTGGCTCTTTAAGCTCTTCATGTCGTCTATCGATAGCATGCAAGTGCGGTTAAGTTTTAAATATGTGCAGTAAAGGAAGCTGCTTACTCTTTCCTCTGGTTCTAGTCTGATACTTTCTGCTACAATGAAAAGAGGCACCAGCAGTAAAGACATCAGCATCAGTTACGACAACAGCACCGGGAAGATAGGTGAAGCAGCAGGTCACACAGGTTGTGAATAACACACCGGACAAGCGAGGAACGCTGCTGGAGAGTTTTATCTTTTCACGGGCTGCAGCCTTTTGTCTTTTTTCTAAAAGTGTGTCATAGAGACACCAGAACCCTTGCCGCAGCCTCTCGGTGGCCGCCTACACACAGCATCGCCCAAGGCCGCCTCGCAAGGTGCCGCCGCTGCTGATGCTGCACGTGTCGGGGCCAGACGGCGGCGCGCCGGGAATGTTAGCCTTGACCTGGGATATTTTTGGCCTCGCCTCTCCTCGCCTTCCTCACACTGAGAAGCTCCTGGCCGCGCTGCACACTTAGCTAGCCATGGAGATGTCCTTTATTGCCCGTCGTCTTACATTCCATTATATTTTCGTGCGAATATATTTTTCCATTTGCATAATAATTTCCATACATTTCATGGGCGAAGTAAGGCATGTGTGAAACTTTCATGGAATTAATTAATTAATAGTCTCATCGCACGCGCGGCGGGAAGGTTGTCGAAATATTAAAACTTTGTCAAGCTGGGACGTGGAAGCTGCGTAATACGATTTGTTAATCAAAACTTAAACTTGGCTTCGCGCGGAAGTGTGAGGAGAATATAAAGTGTTCCAGACTTTAATGCAGCGAAGGACGATTTCTTGTACTGTAGAAGCAAGTTTGGCCGGTGTGAGGAGGGTGAGGGAAGGGGGGGGGAGCGGCAGACTGGCTGGCTGGCTGGACGACTGACTGGCTGTCTGGCTGGACGACTGACTGGCTGTCTGGCTGGACGACTGACTGGCTGTCTGGCTGGACGACTGACTGGCTGTCTGGCTGGACGACTGACTGGCTGTCTGGCTGGACGACTGACTGGCTGTCTGGCTGGACGACTGACTGGCTGGCTGGCTGGACGACTGACTGGCTGTCTGGCTGGACGACTGACTGGCTGTCTGGCTGGACGACTGACTGGCTGGCTGGCTGGACGACTGACTGGCTGGCTGGCTGGACGACTGACTGGCTGGCTGGCTGGACGACTGACTGGCTGGCTGGCTGGACGACTGGCTTGTTGCTTGTCTGGTCCGCTGGCTGGCTGGGGGTGGCGATGATCTTTTGAAAAGGTCTTGGACAGGATTCGGGTCTGGCATCCTGACGAGTGTGAACTATTGTGATGTCAGTATCATTACTAGTATATATTTTTATTGTTATTATTACTATCATCATCATTATAATTATCCCCAGCATCATTTTCCGCTTCTTCATCTTTCTATTCTTTTTCTTCTTATTATTATTATCATTATTATTATTATTCATGTTATTATTATTATTATTATTATTATTATTATTATTATTATTATTATTATTATTATTATTATTATTATTATTATTATTATTATTATTATTATTATTATTATTATTATTAAGGAGGCTATTCAAGACTAGCACTAATCCTGCGTCCTGGCAAGGCAGACGTATCAGTAAAGTTATTCTCCCCCGTGGAGGTCCTGGTGGTGGGGTCAGAGCCAGAGCTGAAGAAGGCACAGGACTTTGGGTGGTGTGGGTGAGGCCAGGCAAGGAGGGGCGGTGTGGATACCTAGTTCACACCCACCCACCCATCCGTCACCCCAAGATGGCCACCAGTTGCTTCTAAATCCAGGCTCTGGGAACCCTCTATATCTATAACTCTGTGTTCACAACTGGTCATGTTCCCTCGGTGTTCTTCTCTATGTTAGGTGTACGTGACCCGCCTGTGGCTGTGCGTGGCGGCGGCAACCCAGCAGTGAGTCACTCGCCGTCCCTTATCGTGGCGGACGTGCGCGGTGCGGTTCATGCTCGGCGCCAAGGGTTGTGTGGTGTCTGGTGACAGTGCCGTGCCGCCGCTGGGAAATGACTCCGGTAACATTTCCTGCCCACCAGTTCTTTTGTCTCATCCTTAATTAACCTTGAAACTTGTAGGCTTGAGTGTGTGTATGCTGCGAGGCAAAGCACTCTGCACCGGCCGCTCAGAAGATAGATAGATAGCTAGATCGATAGATATATAGATACATAGAGAGAGAGAGAGAGAGAGAGAGAGAGAGAGCAACTTAGAGTCCATTTTCAACAGTAATTCATCGGGTTAGTCTTTCTTTTGCTTTTTTCTTGTTTTTTTTTTTTTTTTAAGAATGTTCGGAGCCTTTTCCCGTGAGCTAAAGAAAGTTAGTTACAAGCAGCGAAGTTTCGAGGAACGAGGAATGCGTTTTAAGTTTTTCGGTCCTTAATTTACAGCTGAAAGTTGCTTGATGCTATAGCGAACTTCCTTGCTCTCTCTCTCTCTCTCTCTCTCTCTCTCTCTCGATCTCGCTCACTCATATTTTTTGGGGAGTTCAAATGCATGTCTAGTTGCATTTGTATTGTTCTAGTCTTCTTAACAAACAGCAAGTCTCACAAACTACCCACTAGACGGATATACAACGACAAACAGAGTGCCAGACGGAGAGACTGACAGATAAACAAAGAAATAGACAGACAGACAGACAGGCAGAGGGCTCATCAGACGGAACCTACCCCTCTCCCTCTCACTCCATCCCTACCTCACTCCTTTCCCCCTCCGTCAACCCTCAGCCCCCCGCCGCCCCCCTGTCCTGAGCCTTTATCTCCCGCCAGTGTCAGCTCCTCCCCGCCCTCACCCTCCTCCAGGAAGTGTCGTGCTTAAGATAAACTGAGGTTGACGACCCTTGTGGGGGAGGGGTGAGGGGAGGGAAAAGGGGGAGGAAAAGGAACGGGAGAGAAGGGAGAGGAGGGAGGGAGGCATTCTTATCACCCGCCACACGAACAGAGGAAAGAGGCGGAGCATGGTTTTTTTTTGTTGTTGTTTTGTTTTTCCTCCTGAAGGTTATTATTATTTGGGCTCCTGATCTCTCTCCGCCTGAGGACACACACACACACACACACACACACACACACGTTCACATACCCTCCCAACACCCCCAACCCCACTCCCCCCTACACACCATGCACCTAACTCCAATACATTTTTCGTTATAATAATTTGGCTGTGAATATATTTTTTCCCCGGTTAATTGTTTAATGTTTGCGCTGCATACTGCGTCCATTAAATACCGGGGGAATTATTATTATTATTATTTCATATTCACAATGTATAAACAGGCACCATTTCGCCGTATTAGTGTAGCATAGCGTCACTCCGCCGTTGTTTGACTAATGGCTACCCCCCCCCTTTTTTTCCCCTCGTAAATGGTATATGTGTGAGTGTCATGAAAGTACCCGAGTGCCACTTTCGCGTATTTGTTTCAAGCTGCAGGATTTTCTGTCTCGTGAATTGATGTGTGTAGTGTTAAGTGGCGCCGCTCGTACTGTCTGAATTTATGCGTCGGCCGGATCGGATGGTTTGATGTATCCGTCGAAGGGATTAACGTTTTACACACCCGGAAAGCCCTGAGGATTTAACCACTTCGGGCTATCTTAATCAGGGCGGCGTCGTTTATGCCCTTAATATATGGAAATCAGACTAAATTGGTTCACATAATCAGCGCTCTAATAAGTTTACTGATTCGCTGTATGTGGTTTTTAGATTTTGGGAGGCCACAGTGTTTCGGTTCGGTGTTGTGCCTGTGTCTGGATCGCCCGAATATAACATGACTTTTAGAATTTGGATGCTAGAATGTTTCCGTTTGGTGTTGTGTGTATCGACGGCGCCCAAACGTAACATAATTTTAGACTCTGGAGGCCACAATGTATAGGTTCGGTGTTGTGCCTGTGTCTGCGTCGCCCTTAGATAACATGATTTTTAGATGTCGGATGTTAGAATGCGTCGGTTTGGTGTTGTCAGTGTCTCGGTCGCCATTATATAACATGATTTTTAGATTTTGGAGGCCTCAGTGTATAGGTTCGGTGTTGTGCCTGTGTCGGCGTCGCCCTTAGATAACATGATTTTTAGATTTTGGATGTTAGAATGCGTCGGTTTGGTGTTGTCAGTGTCTCGGTCGCCATTAGATAACATGATTTTTAGATTTTTGATGTTGGAATGCTTCGGTTTGGTGTTGTCAGTGTCTCGGTCGCCATTATATAACATGATTTTTAGATTTTGGAGGCCTCAATGTATAGG
This sequence comes from Eriocheir sinensis, assembly GCF_024679095.1. NCBI lineage: Eukaryota > Metazoa > Arthropoda > Malacostraca > Decapoda > Varunidae > Eriocheir > Eriocheir sinensis. Next base: position 5,342,106 of record NC_066542.1, on the reverse strand, counting down.
TTCGGTGTTGTGCCTGTCTGCGTCGCCCTTAGATAACATGATTTTTAGATGTCGGATGCTAGAATGCTTCGGTTCGGTGTTGTCTTTGTCTCTGTCGCTCTAATATAGCATGATTTTTAGATGTCGGATGCTAGAATGCTTCGGTTCGGTGTTGTCTTTGTCTCTGTCGCTCTAATATAACATGATTTTTAGATGTCGGATGCTAGAATGCTTCGGTTCGGTTTTTAGATTTTGGAGGTCACAGTGTTTCGATTTGGTGTTGTGTCTGTGTCCGGGTCGTCTTAATATAACATGATTTCTAGATTTTGAATGCCACAATGTATCGGTTTGTCTCTGTGTCTGTGTCTGCGTCGCCCTAATATAACATGATTTATTGATTTTGGATGCCGCAATGTTTAGATTTGCCGCTGTCTGTGTCGGCAGCGCCCTAACTTAACCCAAGCTAACCTTACTTTACCTAACCATAGATACACCTTTTTGTGGGTTCTAAGGTAATGACTTCACGGGAGCGGGTGTCACAGAATCCGAGGCTCAGCGTGGAGGCCGCCTATTGATTATAATAATTTAGTGGTTCCATCTGGGCTTCCGATCCCCGCCGTAACTCTCCGCCAAGGACCAATGAGCTTCCCGCCTCCCGCCCGCCAAAAATCCCGATCTCTCATTGGCGGATCGCGGGATAAAAGAGTGATAAAGAAATTTGAATTATGACGAGTGGCGTGTTTAGCGTCTCTGCCACGAGTCTCGACCCACCTTTTATAAATATTTATGCGCTTTCTTCCCTTTATGTCGCGGCACATCGTCGACAAATACGCACTGGAAACTATCCAAGGAATTTCCCGGAACCGCTCGAGGGCTTCATTTTTCCGCCGCCAGATAGCAGCCGCGGGGGCCCAGCAGTGTTGCCAGCGCCGCATATATCATTTGAGTTGGTAATAAAGCTTGGGGTTAGAGGCGGCGGGGAGGAGGACAACATTCCCCGTATCCCTTTGTGTCCTCCGAGGCGCCGAGGACAAAGGTGTGTGTGTGTTATGCCGCCTCGCTTATACTTTCCGCTGACCTAGATTTAGCGACACTCGGAATACACTTTGCCGCTTGAAGACGTGATGGACAAAGGCGAGGATTAGGGGGAGAGAGTCTTTGAGCGCCATGGTGACGCGCATCGGTGGTGGTGGGGGTGGGGGTGGGGGAGTGTTGATGGTGGGTGGCTTCCTGGGGTGAGGTGAGATAGTGGTGGTGGTGGTGGTGATGGTGACGGCTATGGTGATTGTTGAGATGGTTGCCTTGGTGACGGTGGTGTCTGTTCCTTGTTGATGTTGTTCACCACCACCACCACCATTGTTCATGTGTTGTTCGTCTTTATTGGCAACATTCTTCTTTATCATTTTATTCTTATTCTTATTTTTATTCTTATTCTTATTATAATCATTTTTACTATCTGTAGAGTTGAGCTTCTAGTTACACACAGTAGCATTAGTAAAAGCAAGGAATTTCTTGAAGTAGTGAGATATAAAAAATAATAACAACAGCAACAACAATATATCGCAGTGAATAAGTAGTAGTAGTAGTAATAGTAGTAGTAGTAGTAGTAGTAGGTAGTAGTGGTGGTGGTGGTGGTGGTGGTGGTGGTGGAAGTTGGGGTCTGGTTTGTGATAAAATTTGAGTCTCATAACACAACTTCTAAAGGGTGGAGTTCAGTGAAAATATAGGAGGCAGTGGTAGTAGTATTGGTAGTGGTAGTGGTGGTAGTAGTGGTAGTGGTAGTAGTAAAAGTAGTGGTCTATGTTACGATAAAATACCCTTCTCATAACACAACTTCTAAAGGATGGAGCTCACTGTATAAAAAACGTAGCAGTAGTAGTAGTAATTCGCGTGGTGGTTAAGGCGTTAACATGCATTGTTGTGTAAGTTTTGGGTCGCCTTTGTGAATACTTGTGTTGTGCCCCATTGAATATTCATTGCTGTGTGTGTGTGTGTGTCTGTGTGTGTGTGTGTGTGTGTGTGTGTCTTTCACCATGGTCTGATTACATGCTAGACTCGCTAATGGTGAGCACAGATAATCTAAGTGATCCCATGTACCTAACAAAACAGGTAATCTTGACCATTGATTTTTTTGAGACGAATCATGAATATATTTTAGTAATTCTGATAAGACGCAATAAGACAAAGAAGACCATGGTGCTAGGGGACAGGAACATGTGTAATAAGTGCGTTTGCCGTGGCGGAAAGAAGGTTTAATGTTCGTCTATTCGCGCGGATGCTCGTAGCGGTAAAATGTGACGCGTGAAAACTCTGCGGTGCATTCCAACCATATTTCATTACACCCAAATTCTTGCGGTACTCAAGCTGCCGTCGCCACCACCACCATTACCACTACCACCAACAACAATAACTACAACTCCTCCACAACCACCATCACCACCACCACTGCCACTAACACCACCATAGTCACCCCTTCGTCTCCTCATTTTCTTTTTCTCCTTCATCCTTGTCATTCTTATCCTTTTATACTTTATTTTTTTCTCATTCTCTCCTCATGCTCCTCCTCCTCCTCCTACTACTACTACTACTATTACTACTACTACTACTACTACTACTACTACTACTACTACTACTACTACTACTACCACCACCACCACCACTGCTGCTACCACTGCTACTACTACCTACTACTCGTCCTCCTTCACCTCCTCCTCCCCCTCCTCCTCCTCCTCCTCCTCCTCCTCCTTCTCCTTCTGCCCCTCCTCCTCCCTCCTCCCTTTCCCTTCCTCCTCCTTCCCTTAGTCTAGAACAAAGATAACTTAACTCTTTCCTTTATTTCCTCATTACGGACAGGAGGCTTTGTTGACGGAGCGCGGCCGCCTCGCCCTCCTCCCGCGGCCAAAAATTACCGTAGAGAAACAGTGAAGTGTTTACATTAGAGAGAGAGAGAGAGAGAGAGAGAGAGAGAGAGAGAGAGAGAGAGAGAGAGTATAGCCACATGTATACAGACACGTACCCAAACACACACACACACACACACACACACACACACACACACACACACACACAGAGCCCCCTTCCCCCCACACACGCAAATACACAGCCCTCCCCTCCCCATACCCCACCCCTACACACAATCCCCCTCCCCCACCCCCACCCCCACTCCCCCTCCCTACAGATACATCAATAACAACAACAACAACACACACAGCAACGTTAAAAGCAAGAGATAATGGCCGCATCGTAACTTTTACCGACAACTTTACGTCTGCCTCCCTTCCTCGCCTCTCCCTCCGTGAAAAAGGAAAAGCGGGGAGCGAAAGAAGAAGGAGGAGGGGGAATAAAAACAGGAGGAGGAGGAGGAGGAGGAGGGTGTAGGGGCAAAAAACACGAAACATTTGATTGGCAGAAGAAAGAGAGGAAACTTTCGACAATGGATCCACGCTAAAAGAGGCGCACAAAAGACTCGTTCCTTCCCCCCTATACGCGAAGAGTTACCGCTACTGTTTATTAGGTGGAGTGCTACCCCGCGAGCCTACATTGAGAGCGTCTTCAGAAGGGAGAAAGGGAGGGAAATTGACGGGTGAAAAGAAGTACGGAAAGGAAAAGACAGACACCACCATAGAAAGGAAGGAAAAAAGAGAGTTAGAGGAAGGAAAAACGAAGGGAGGCTGTTGTGGGGATGGTTTTCGAAGGGGAAATCTTAAAGGAATGGAAGAAAAGCTATTGACGTAGAGAAAAGAACAGAGGGAAAGGAAAAGACAGACCTCACCATAGAAAGAAAAGAAAAATAGAGAGAGAGAGGAAGGAAAAACGAAGGGAGGCTGTTGTGGTGATGGTTGGCGAAGGGGAAATCTTAAAGGTATGGAAGGAAAGTTATTGACGTAGAGAAAAGAGCAGAAGGAAAGGAAAAGACAGACCTCACCATAGAAAGAAAATAAAAATAGAGTGAGAGAGAAAGGAAAAACGGAGGGAGGCTGTGATGATGGTTGAGAAATCTAATAGGTATTGAAGGAAAACTATTGACTTAGAGAGAATGAAAAGGAGAAAAGAGGAACAGGAAAAGACAAACCTCACCCAATGGAGAAAGAAAAAAAGAGACAGAGAGTGAAAAGAAAAACGAAAGAAGGGGAGACTTTAGAGGCATGGAATGAAACTATTACAGGAAGAGAGAATGAAGGGAGAAAAAAAGAATAGGAAAAGACAAACCTCTCCATAGAAAGAAAGAAAAAAGAGACAGAGAGGAAAGAAAAACTAACTTAGGAGAGATCTTAAAGGCATAGAGGAAAGCTATTGGCCCAGGGTAACGATGCATAGAGAAAACCGAATAACATGGACGATGGAATTGATGGAGATAGAAGTATTGATGGAGAAGTGGCCGTGATGGAGGAGGATGGAGGAAATAATGGGAAGATATTGATGGAGGAAAAGGAGAAATTGATGGAGGGAGAGAGAAGTGATAGAGAGGAATTTATGAATGGGGGGGAATGTGAGAGGAATATTGAGAGAGAGAGAGAGAGAGAGAGAGAGTTACTTACGTTCTATTCTCTCTCTCTCTCTCTCTCTCTCATTCTTTCTTTCTATTTTGACTTTTCATTCTCTTTGTCTTTCTAAACTCTTTTTTTCCTCTCTATCTCCATTCTCTCCCTTCTGGCTCTTATATCTTTCTCTCTTTATCCTCTCTCCATCTCCCTTTCCCTCCCCTTTTCACAACACTATCCCCGTGGGCGTGTCTTCTCCCTGTCCTGGTGTCAAGAGCTCTGGGCGGCACGTGGGGGAGCGGCGTTTGTCCCCGCACGCCAGCCAGTCAGGTCGAGATACAGGTTGCCTTTCCCTCACCTGACGCTATTTCTGGCTAACGTAATCCTTCTCGTTAATGTTTACAGCGCCGGGGAATATATGTTGTGTAGCATAGCGTTTGTTGGTTATTTTGAGGATGGTAGTGGTGGTAGTGGTAGTGATAGTAGTGGTAGTATAAGTGGTAGTGGTTATGTTTGAGTTAAATAGTTAGTGTTTAGTGATGAGTATTATAGCAGCTGTAATAATATCAGAAAATACTACACTACTACTACTACTACTACTGCTATTACTACTACTACTACTACTATTACTACTACTACTACTATTATTTATATCAATGACTTAGATACAGGAATTAGTAGTGATGTTAGTATATTTGCAGATGATACCAAGGTCGGTAGAGTAATTGAGTCGGATCGGGACGCTAGTATTCTCCAAGGTGAACTCAACAGATTGTATGACTGGGCGGATAAATGGCAGATGGAGTTCAATGTAGGGAAGTGCAGTATTCTGAGTGTAGGTAGGAACAACCCCTCACATAACTATTGCTTAAATGACACTCTCATCAGCAGGTCTGGGTGCGAGAGGGATTTAGGGGTCTTAGTGAGCTCTGATCTCCGTCCAAGGGCACAATGCATTCAAGCTAGAAATCGAGCTAATAGGGTACTGGGATTTATTTCAAGGAGCGTAAGCAACAGAAGCCCCGAAGTCTTCCTCAAACTATATTTAGCATTAGTTAGACCTCATCTTGACTATGCGGTTCAGTTCTGGTCACCTTACTATAGAATGGATATCAAAATGTTAGAATCGGTGCAGAGGAGGATGACTAAGATGATTCAGGGGTTGAGAAACTTGCCATACGAGGAAAGACTCAAACAGTTAAACTTGCATTCTCTAGAAAGGCGAAGGGTGCGTGGAGACATGATCGAGGTTTATAAATGGATGAAGGGCTTTAATAAGGGAGACATTCATAAGGTTTTGTTGGTAAGAGAACCGGGTAGGACACGAAGTAATGGGTTTAAACTGGATAAATTCAGATTCAACAGGGACATAGGCAAAAATTGGTTCACTAACAGGGTGGTGGATGAGTGGAATGGGCTTAGCAGTCATGTGGTGAGCGCCAATACAATTGGTACATTCAAAAATAGACTAGATAAATTCATGGACAGCGATATTAGGTGGGGTTAGATACACGGGAGCTTAGGGTCAAAGGAGCTGCCTCGTACAGGCCTACCGGCCTCTTGTAGACTCCTGCGTTCTTATGTTCTTAGGTACTACTACTACTATTACAACTACTACTACTACTATGAGAGAGAGAGAGAGAGAGAACCAAGCATCTCTCTAAACCAATTAAAAGTTGCTAAAGTCGTACCAATTTTCAGATGGGCAATCAAGGGGATGTGTCGACTCGCTGTCACATATATATTAATACATCCTTAGGTACACGTATTGTTGTACATGTTGTGCGCGATAAACTTATAGAATGTCTCGAAAGCAATGGGATTTTTAAGTAGTTTTTGGATCTCGAAAGAATTAATCCTCAAAAAATAGCCATAGCAGTTTATTGATAGAATGGTACGGTCTCATGGAAGCTATTAGTATCTATCTGTATTGAAATATTCCATACCTTGCATCATGACGTATCGCTGATTCAATTACGCTATATTGTCTACGGAATGTTTGTAATTTGGAATGAAAAATAGCATCCACGTGGTTATTGGCAATTATATTGTCTTTAAAATTACAAAAAAATTACACTGATTGGTTTATACAGATGGTAATGATGATGGTGATGACGATGATGTTAGAGGATGGAAGAAAAAAAAGAGAGAGAGAGAGAGAGAGAGAGAGAGAGAGAGAGAATAAAAAAGCAGTCAGTCGGTCAGTCATGTGTGAACATGAAAAATAAACACACACACACACACACACACACACACACACACACACACACACACACACACACACACACACACACACACACACACACACATCCCCTCCTCCATATCCTTCCCTCCTTACACGTTTCTTTCCTTCCTCTATATATTTACCTCCTCCTCCTCCTCCTCCTCCTCCCCCGTTTCCTTATCTCCCTCTGGCCTACAAATAGAGTCTAGGCTGTTGACTTAAGCAAATCACCTGTGAGGGAAGGGGGGAGGGGGAGGGGGGGCTGATTGTGTGGTGGTGGTGGTGGTGGTGATGGTTGTGTTGTGGTGTTGAAGGTTGAGATGAGGAGGAAGGGAAGGAAAAGAAAATGAAGGGTAAGGAGGAGGAGGGAACGTAATAGAAGGAGGAGATGGAGAATATAAAGAAGGAGGAGAAGGAGGAAGAAGAGGAGGAGGAGAGGAGGAGGAGGAAGAGGAGGAGGAAGAGGAGTAGTTGACTGTGGTTATGATGGTGGTGTTAGTGGTATAGTGTAATGGTTAGGAGGAAGAGGAGGAGGAGGAAGAGGAGGAGTAGGAGGAGAAGGAAGAGGAGGAGGAGGAAGTGTGGGTGTTCATTTCTGCTCCTCAGGTGAATCCCAAAAGCAGAGAAGTTTCTTAATTAGTGCAAAGGTAAGACTGTCGCTCGCCTGTGTTACGTGTGTGTGTGTGTGTGTGTGTGTGTGTGTGTGTGTGTGTGTGTGTGTGTGTTTACCCATCTAGTTATCCATCTGCGCGCACACACA
>NC_066542.1:5262162-5322162 GCF_024679095.1 Eriocheir sinensis | reverse complement strand
GTTTTTCTTGTTTTTCTTTTTTTCTTCATCTCTTTTTTCATTTATTTTTTTTCATCAGCAGCATCGTCATCTTTCTGTTCTTCCTCTTCTTCTTCTTATTATTATTATTATTATTATTCATTTTCTTCGTCTTCATCTTCTTTTCATCATCATTATCATCATTATCATCATCATCATTGGTGATAGTATTGGTGGTGCTGATGGTGGTGTTGATGGTGATGGTGATGGTGTTGGTGGTGATGATGGTGTGTGGGCAGAAAGATGGACGTGGTAAGCTCGACAGGTGTGGTCACGTGCCTAACAGGTGTCCGGCCTTACCTGTCCGCCCCGGTGAGCCATTTGGGGCGCAGGTGAATATTTATAATAGCGCCGAGGGACGAAGACCGTGTAGGGAGTCGGAGAAGGAAGAGGACGAAAACGAGAAAACCAAAAAGACGCAGAGGGAATGGTTACATGGGAAGGGAAGAGGGAAGGAAAGGCGTGGGATGGAATATTTACAGCTGCGATGGGGGGGCGGTGGAAGGGAGGGGGAGGATGGGGCGTGGCAATCCAGGAGCTACAGCGTTATAAAGACCCCTTCCTCACCTCGCCATCGACATATGCGCCGCGTCTATGGTGATTCGCGTCGTAAATTGGGGTATTTTTCGCTGGGGATATTTGGCTACGGCGCGGCGAGGGGCGACGGAGGCTAGCTGATCACGCTAAGAGGATCAGGGGCCCGCCTATGCCGCCTCCCCGTCCCTTCCCGCCTCCCGCTGCGATGTTTGTGGGAGCGGTTCGAGGCTGTTACCTCCGATGATGGTTGTATCGAGCCTCCGGGGGCTTGTGAGAGGCGGACCGAGGCGGCGGAGTGGCGGGAAAGGAGATGGCTAAGGAGAGAATGGTTACTGTTGTCAATCATTCACTGGAACGTCCTACCAAAGGCTTTAGGTGAAGATGAGTGCCAGTACCAAGTGCCTCCTGACCCACTGACTCACTCACTCACTCAGCACCACCCGTCAAGGACTCACTTCCTCCCTCGAACCTTATTTCCGAACCCCAGGTGCTCCCATTATAAGCTGTAGGTCTGTGAGTTTGGATGCACCTGTTAACAAGATTTCGGAGCCACTGTAGAGATAGAATGCAGATGGTTGTCTTCTTCAGCCGAGAGAGAAGAGGAAAAAAGAATATATAGTACAGAGAGATAAAGGGCTGTAGGTTTGTGGGTTTGGATGCACCTGTTAACAAGATTTCGGAGCCATTATAGAAATAGAAGGATAAATGGTTGCCTTCTTCAGCCGAGAGAGAAGAGGAAAAAAGAATATATAGTACAGAGAGATAAAGAATAATAAGCTTGTAAAGGCAAATGGAAAGTAAAAGTGCCGTTCATGGTTATAAAGAGCACACATTTATTATGGAGAGGACACACGCACACACACCACCACCACCACCACCACCAACAACAACAACAACAACAAAACAAACAACAAACAAACAAGCGTTATTGCAAAGGATTGTTTAGAGTTCGTCAAAGGTCGGCGCCCTAAGTCTCAGTTCCATCAACAATCCTCCGTGAGCTTGGTATGTAAGCTTTTAGTATAATCAAGATCCCAACAATGTTTTCACGGAAGCTCATTATATATTCTCGTTAACAACAGTGGCGTCATGTTACAGAGGAAGCAGTGTTGTCGCGCTATTAATTAAGAGATTCCGAGTATAATGAACTAACCTGTTGTTGCCACCACTATATTAAGCTTTAACAGGTCCGCGTGTGTAATGAATCGGCACCAGACAACGCCTACCACAGTAATGCTTTTTCTCTTGTCGTATAATAGTGTATAATGATATGACAACTCCAGTCACCTGAGGAGCAAGAGCCGGAGGGAATTACTGCGCCTTCAGTCGGATATTTGTGCTTCAGGCAGAGTCGGTGGCAGCCAAGCACTCCCTCATCCTCCCGGCGCGTGGACTGAAATAAAAGCGCTATCTCGACATGCCCTTTTTTCAACACATCCTGAGGCTCCCTGGTGATCAGAGGCCCTATGCACTGAGAGAAGTGAGCGTACAGGGAGGGCCGGCACTGGGTCGGGGAGTGCCGCGCGACTGTTGTTCCTCTCTGCTCCTCCGCCAGACATACATTATTAATAAACGAATTTCTAAAGATTCAGTGAGTTGCAAAATTTTGATTAAAAGTATCGGCAAACTTATCGTTCGTGATAAGCTATTAAAATATTGGTTTTTAATTGAAACGACAAGTTTGCATACGAGAAATTTATTCTGTGACGCCATCTTTCGTTACGAAGTTTTGCACTTTTTTTCAAAAGATACAGATTGTTTTTAAGGCATCCGTCCCTCGGGATGCTTAGCATATATAATAATATTTGGTATAGTCTTTGAGAGAAAATTTATTCTTACTTGTTACAAACTTGTCTGAAATAATGTTCTTCAGAAGTGTTGAGGCGCAGGTGGAGCCCTTCCTCAGGCTGTGGTGGAGCGCGTCAGGTGCCGAGTAACAGGCCTCGGCGTGGGGCTCGCCGCCACACGTGTCATCAGTCTTTACACTCGTCGCGGCGCGTGGACCCGGGACAAAGGCGTCCAGGCTTTTCATTGCATCAGATGAAAACACGATCATGCAACAAGCGTTACTATCGGAATGAACATACGAGAGGTCAAACTTAATTACTTCCGAGTTTGCTGACCTCATCACAATATCAGTTAATTAAAGCATTACATTTTACATGGTAGTAACATATCTTTTTTTTTTTAATATCCAATTCACTGCGGAGTAAAACTAACGAGAATGGAGTTTAAGTAGGGCACGGTAAAAGGCTTTGTTATTAAACTGATAAGAGGTGAATGTCTGCTCATGACAATGATAACGTTACATATTTTTTACTCTCATATGGCCACTAAATACTTTTGTCTTTGTGGGAACGGCGATTAGCGAGCTTTTTTTTTCACACCTTTTTTTTTTGGTTGTTGTTGCCCTTGAGCTGTTTCCTGAGCTGTAAAAAAAAAAAAAATCTAGGTACAGCGCCACCTCACCATCTCACCACCATCCACACCACCACCACCACCACCACCACCGCCTCATCATCCCTAGTAACCGGACGCTCCCTCCACAAGACTCCCTTTTTTACGAGCGCGGAGTAGAAGGATGAGGGACTATTTTTAGCGAGAGCTCTTGAGAAAGCTCGTAAACGTTGGTGTCAGGTGGTGGTAGAGGGCTGTATCTCTCTCTCTCTCTCTCTCTCTCTCTCTCTCTCTCTCTCTCTCTCTCTCTCTCTCTCTCTCTCTCTCTCTCTCTCTCTCTCTCTCTCTCTCTCTCTCTCTCTCTCTCTCTCTCTCTCTCTCTCTCTCTCTCTCTCTCTCTCTCTCTCTCTCTCTCTCTCTCTCTCTCTCTCTCTCTCTCTCTCTCTCTCTCTCTCTCTCTCTCTCTCTCTCTCTCTCTCTCTCTCTCTCTCTCTCTCTCTCTCTCTCTCTCTCTCTCTCTCTCTCTCTCTCTCTCTCTCTCTCTCTCTCTCTCTCTCTCTCTCTCTCTCTCTCTCTCTCGCTCGCTCTCGCTCTCAGTCTACATTAAAGAGAGGGAGGAAAGGAGAAAGGAGAGAGGAGGAGAAGGAAGGAAGATGACGTGAAGGAAGAGAAGCATGAAACCCTCCTGAAGGCGTGTGTTCCGGGCGTCAGAGGGAAGGAGGGAGGGAGAGAAGATGATGGAGAGAAGAAGGTAGAGAAGGAAGAGGGAAGGGAAGGGAAGTAGAAGGCTGCCGTCAACCGTGATAGCTTCCCGATACAGTGCTCTTTCCCCTTCCCCTCTTCCTCCTCCTTTTCCTCCTCCTCCTCCTCCTCCTCCTCCTTCTTCTTCCCCCCCCCCCTCTTCCGTCACCCCTTCAGCCCCTTAGTCCGGGGAAGCGAAGGAAAGAAATTATAACAAGGCTTGAGGGAGTCCTTATGTTAGTGATGGTTAGGATGATGGTGGTGATGATTTTAATGGTAGGGGTGGTCGTGGTGGTGATAGTGGTGATGGTGGTTGAGGTGGTGTCTGTGGTGGTGTGTGATTGGTAGTTTTCATTTTTTTCTTCTTTTTTCTTTTTCGTCTGTCTGTCTCTCCGCCCCATTCTCTTCTTTATTCCTCCTTCTTCCTCCTCCTCCTCCTCTTCCTCCTCCTCCTTTTCATCTCCTCCCACTCCTCCTCCTCCTCTTCGTTTCCGTCCTTCCCCTCCTCCTCTTCTTCGTTTCCTTCCTTCCCCTCCTCCTCCACTTCCTCCTCCTCCGTCTGTCCTTCCCCTCCTTCTCCTCCTCCTCGTCTTCCTCCTTATCCTCCTCTTTACCTCCTCCTCCTCCTCCTTCCTTACCCTCCTCCTCCTCCTCCTCCTCCTCCTCCTCCTTCCTTGCTTGCCCAACGCTATATTAGGATCTTTGTAAATACACGAGCAGGAAGCGGTTACCGTCAGCACCAGCCACCATCACCTCCCCCAATGTTTGCCCTGCTGCTGGGGAGGGCTGGGGGGCTGCTGGGGAAGGCTGGGGAGGGTCTATCGCAGGACGTGTATGCTTTTTACATTCATTTCCTTCCCCAGCGATGAATATATTGCGTCGCTCGCTAACCGTTCTGGAAAGGCCAAATATAAAAAAATGAAGCTTTGATGGCCGGTTTTGGCGGTGTGTAAATATTGGGGCCCTTATCGATCTGAGCTGCGCGTTTCACAATATGTAAATTTCTATCTACGTGCTATTCTCTTCTCCCTTCCTCTCTTCCTTCCCTTCTTCCTCTTCATCTCCGTCCTTCTCTTTATCTCCTTCATTCTCCTTTTCTCATCTTCTTCGTCTCCTTCTTTTCCTCTTCCTCGTTCTTCTTTTCGTCTTCCTTTCCCTTCCTCCTTCTCTTCGTCTCCTTCTTTTCCTTTCTCCTTCTAATCTCCTTCTCCTCTTCCTCTCCTTCCTTCTCCTCTTTCTTATCCTCTTCATCTCCTTCCTTCCCTTCATTCTCCTCTTTATCTCCTCCTCCTCCTCTTCCTCATCCTCTTCATCTCCTTCCTTCCCTTCATCCTCCTCTTCATCTCCTTCCTTCTTCTCTTCCTCATCGTCTTGGCCTCCTTCCTTCCTTCCTTCCTTTCCTCCTTTGGGTTGTGGCTTCAGGTTGCGAGGGACAAATTCACGAGACACAGCGACCGGGAGGAGTAACTCTATCTGGGCCGCAGCGAAGCCTTTCCATCCATATTTATAGGCGCCGAACACCCCGCCGGCGCCGGTAAAAGCATTCCGTAGCGACGAGTTGACAGTCGAGATGCTCCTTTGTTTTACCCGCCCGAATAATGGCATCAAAGAGTGAATTTTTATTGAGTCTTTATTTCATTTATGTTTTCGTGGGGTATTTTTTCGGGTTTTCTCTTTGTTTCACTTTTTTTTGTTTTGTTTTTACGATGTGGAAGGAAAGTAGTCGTCGTTTGGAGAGCCACCACTGGAGCCCTTTGTGGTGTTTTTTATTATGCTCGTAAAAAGAAAACGAAGAGTGTGTGATTGTTTAAGTAACGTTGCCTTGTGCCGAATACGGAAAAATGACGATTGGTTTGCGGGCGTTTCGAGAAGTTGGTCGGTAAAAGGAAAAAAATATAAAAAGAGAAAGAAAAAGCAAGATGAAAAACAACATCGAGCCGGGTAGAGCAGAGGCAGTGTTTGTTTTAGGGTACAAACACTAACCAAACGAGACGTACCTCCGTTTTCGTTAGTTACGCTGTATACTACAAAATTACGACCGGCTCTGTTAAACATTTTACGGCGAACTTAAACACCGAAAACTACCACCCTCATCACCACCACCTGCACTCATCACTCACCACTCTCACCACTAACACGTGCACTCACCACTAACCACCACGACAACTTGCATTAACAGCACCAACTTCCACCACCCAACCGCACACACATGACCTCCACCACCACCATCAACACCTCCACCATAACCATCACCATCATATCCTTTACCGTTTCAACCACCTCCACGAAAACCCTATTCACCAGTCTACCACTTTCCTTCCCTACCTCTTTCCCTCCCCCATACATTTCCATCTCTCCTTCCTTCCTTCCTTTCCTTCATCTATACACTGCATCTACCCTTCCCTCCCTCCACATCCTTCCCTTCTTTTCCTCCTTTTCCTCTTAAGCGTACATGTATAGACGGGGCTGACATTAGGGAGTGGCGGGCTTACTTACATAGAAGGGACGCCGGAGGGAAGAAGGACGAGGAGGAGGAGGAGGGGAAGGAAGGAAGGAGACGTGACGAAGGGAGAGGGAGAGAGAGAGTAAAGGGGTGGGGCTGAGGTGTGTCTGATGGGCCTCGCCGCAAAACTTTCAAAATTAATTAAATGAAAACTTTAGTTGCGCTTTTTTTTCTCGGTTCCTTTGGTGGCAGAAGGACCGCAAGGAGACGCTGGGGAAAGTGAAGGGGGGGTGGAGGTACTCTGGTGGTGGTGGTGATGATGGTGGTTGGCTTGGCTTTCTGGAGTGAGGTAAGTTGAGGCTGTGTTGCTACTCTGGTGATGAAGCGGTGATGGTGGTGGAGGTGAAAACTAGTGATGGTGTAATGTAAGGGGTGAGAAAGAGCTTGGATTTTGAAATGTTGTAGTTGTTGCTGTAGTGGTGGTAGTGAAGGGGTTACACAGGTGGCGAACGTTGAAGTGTATTGGGTTAAAGATAATGTTTGTGGTGTCAGTGGTAATTGTTGTAGTTGAGGTTAATGAAGGAGAGGAAGAAGGAGGAGGCTCTGGTTTAGATTGTTAGTGGTAGGTTATGGTTGTGGTTGAGGTTAATGAAGGAGAGGAAGGAGAAGGAGCAAGAGGAGAAGGAGGAGGCTGTTTTAGAGATTATGTTAGTGGTAGTTGTGGTTATGATTATAGTTGAGGTTAATGAAACAGAGGCAGGAAGGAGAATATTAGCAACAATAGGAAAAGGAGGAGGAGGTTATGGAGGTATTAGTGGTTGAAATGGTTGTGCTTGAGGTTGCTAGAGTAGAGTAGAGGAAAGAGAAGAATAGGAGGAAGAGGAGAAGGAGGCTGTAGTGGTAGTAGGGATGTCTTTTAATGGGGAAAAAGAGAACACCAGCAGCAATAGTAGGAGGAGGAGGGACGGTGGTGGTGGCGGCGGCGAAGGTGGGAGTTTGGGGACAAGGGAGGGTGAGAGGAAAAAGGGGAACGAGGCGACAGAGGAACATAAACTAAATAACTGCAGACCAACACGACCCCAAGTCTCCCCCTCTCCCTTCCCCTCCATCCTCACACCCTCGACCCTTCCCTTCCCCTCCTTTCCTGCCACCCTCGGACTCTCCCATCCCTCCACGTCCTTGCCTTGCCTACCGCGCCTCCCCTCGCTTTCCCTCCAGTCTCTCCCCTCTCTCTCTCTCCGCTCTTCTCCCCCAGCTCAGAGGGACGTCCAGAGGTGAGGGGAAGGAATCAACACCTCCGCCACCTGTCCCGATCCCAAGGGCACTTAATCCTCCCTTCCCCACAGGAATTTTTTTTTTTTTTTTTTTTGGGTAGTATTTTTTTTTTCCTCTTCGCACTTGAGATGGCCACTTAATTTACTTGGTTTACTTGAGTGAATGGCGTTTAGTGTAAGTTTTTTTTTTTATTCTACGCTGTGTTTTGGTTTGTGTTTTGTTGTTGTTGTTGTTGTTATTGCAGTCTTTTTTTATTTGTTATTTCCTATATCTCCAGTACGTTGTTTTCGTTTCCAGTATCTTTCTTTTCCAGTCTACCTTTCATTTTTCACTTTCTCTTTCTCCCTTTTTCATCTGTTTTATGTATTTTTTCCCTTTTATCCACAGTGCGTTGTTTCTTTCAGCCATCTTTTATTCCAGTGTACATTCGTGCTCCACTTTTATCCCCCTTTCCTGTCACCAGTTTTCAGGTCCTGTTCTTTTTTTCTGCTGCCTCCTCCGCTTTGTTTTTTTTATCCACTTCGTCTGTAAAGGAAGGAAGGAAGGAAAGAAAGAAAGAAAGAAAGAAAGAAAGAGAAAGAAAGAAAGAAAGAATGAAAGGAAGGAAGGAGGGATGAATGGAAGAAAGGAAGGAAGGATGGAATTAAGAGGAGAATGAATGGAATGAATGAAGGAAGTAGTTAAAGAAATGAGGAGAATGAATGAATAAATGATAGGAAAGGGTGAAAGAAAGGAAGGAAATCAAACTACCAAAAAAAAAGAATGGGAGTAAAAGTGAATGTAAGGAAGGAAAGAAGGAAGAAAACTGAAGGAAAGAAACAAGTGGTCGAAGTAAGGAAGGTGGAATGAAGGGAGTGAATGAAAGCATGAATGAATGAAGGAAGGAAGGAGTCTAGAGGTACTTTTTCGATTCATAGATACGAACCGTGTGACTGTGTATCTTTAGACTCTCGTTCTCGTGTTCCTCCTGAGTGCAACAAGTCCACGTCCAGTCAAACAGTCTAACACACTCTAAACAGTCACACATGGGCCACGCCGCCGCCTCTACGCCACAAGTATCCGCCGCAAGCCTATTTACATAATCACTGTGAAGGGTGAATTTTTTTTCCGAGTAAACAGAGAAACGAATGTACGTGATTTCTGCGTTTTCAAATATACGTGTTTTTTTACAGTGTAGTTTGTTTTTGTTTTGTTTTTACGGTATAATTAAAGTGCGTGGCGGATGGGTTTGTTAGGGTGGACACTGAATAAGGGAAAGGTGTTTAAGTGTGTATGTGTGTGTGATTTATGTTTGTTTGTATGTGTGTTTGTTTTCCACTCACTAAGTTTTCCTCATTTTCCTCAAACGGTTTTTTTCCATCTCTCTTCTTGTGTGTGTTTTTATTTTCCTCATATTTCCTCATCGTTTTTTTTTTTCGTTTTCCTCTTTTTATTTGTTGGTTTTCCTTTCACTAACGTTTTTCCTCATTTTTCCTCCAACGTTTTTTCCTCTTCTCTCTCTTTGTGTGTTTATTTACCTCCCAATAACGTTTTTCTCACTTTTCCTCCAACGTTTCTTTCCTCTTCCTCTTTTTATTTGTTTATTTTCCCCCACCAACGTTTTTCCTCATTTTCCTCCAACGTTTCTTTCCTCTTCTCTCTTTCCTCTTTTCTTTTTCTTGTCTCTCTCTTGGTATTTCTTTATTTTCCACCTCCCAACTTTCCCTCCACCTCCTCTTCCTCTCCTCCCTCCTCCTCCTCCTCCTCCTCCTCCTCCTCCTCTTCCCCTTCCCGTGTCTATAATCCTCTTTATCATCAGCCTTCATAATGTAAGAAAAAATGTATGCAACGATTTTTTTCCCGCGTCCTCGCCCCGCGCGGCTGATCCCCCGTGTGAACTGTTCAAGTGAAAAGGGACGGTTTTTTCCTCCGCCTCCCCCCCTTTCCCCCCCTCGCCCCACTCTCGCTGTATGTGCTCCGAGGTGGATGAATGCGCTACCGTTTTTACCTGTACGCGGGGCTCATCCTCACCTGCGTGTTACCTGTATTGTTTTTTTTTGTTTTGCTGTACGCACGTGTTTATATTTGGTTTAAGTCTTACACCCACACCTGCAGATCCTCATTTACCTGTTTGTTGTTACCTGTGTTCCTCTTTCTTCTTCCGTTTCGTTCCTGCAATGTGTCTTACTGTATTCGATTCCTCTCCTTTACTTCTCCTTTCCTTTCTAAATACCTGTTTATATTTGCTTACAGTCTTACACCCACACCTGTGCGTCCTCATTTACCTGTTTGTTGTTACCTGTGTTCCTTCTTCTGTTTCGTTCCTTCAATGTGTCTTATTTTATTCGATTCCTTTCCTTTACTTTTCCTTTCCTTTCTAAATACCTGTTTATATTTGCTTACAGTCTTGCACCCACACCTGCACGTTCTCAATTACCTGTCTCTTGTTACCTGTGTTCCTCCTCCTTCTTCTGTTTCTCTCCTTCACTCTATTTTACCGTATTCGATTTCTTTACTTTACTTCTCCTTCCTCTCTTCTGCCTACACCCACACACACTCACCTACACGGCCTAATTTACCTGTCTGTTGTTACCTGTGTTCCTCCTTCTTCTTCTGTTTCTCTCCTTCACTGTTTCTTAAGATATTCGATTCCTTTCCTATACTTCTCCTTCCTTTCCTCTGGCTCTTCGTAAACATCACTTCGCCAGTAAACTTACGACCTCATCCCTTTAACAGCCTTGCACCGATGTTGGAAAAGGCGTTCAAAACACTACCCAAGTATTCAATCCTCCTCCCGAGCTTGCACAGAGAAGCGGAAAATAAGGGAAGATAAAAATATATTGCTATTGCCGAGTTTTTTCGTGACGATGGGAAATACAAATAAAAAAATAAGTTGCCATATATCCAGAGATTCGACTTCGTTTGAACACCTGGGAAACGGAAAGGTGGGAGGGAACGAGGAAGGAATGAAAGAAGGAAAAGAAGGAGGAGGAGGAGACTATGGTGAAGACGAAGACGAAGGAGGGAATGAAAGGAAAGAAGGAAGGAGCGCAGACAAGGATCCCTCTCACCTGGGCCTACGTAACACCTCCGTCAGCGGCCCGGGCCCCGACGCGTCACGGCGGCCTGGGCTTCACCTTCTTATCTGCCTCGTGGAGATTGTTTAGGGTAATCGCCTTAACAACCTCGGCCTGTCCGCGTGCTTACTGTAATGCTGTTTGGCCACGCCCGAAGAAGCAGGGGAGAGAATGGAGGGGGGGAGGGAGGGATGGAGTGAGAGAGGGAAGGAAGGAAGGGAGAGAAAGGTAGATAGATAGAAGATGAAGGTAGATATAGATAGATAGAAAGAAAGAAAGAAGGAAAGAAAGGGAAGAAAGGAAGGAAGGAAGAGAGGGTTGAAGAAGGATGTGGAGGGGAAAGGATGGATGGTCTTTCTCTCTCTCTCTCTTTTCTTTTTCTCTTTTCTCTCTCTCTCTCTCTCTCTCTCTCTCTCTCTCTCTCTCTCTCTCTCTCTCTCTCTCTCTCTCTCTCTCTCTCTCTCTCTCTCTCTCTCTCTCTCTCTCTCTCTCTCTCTCTCTCTCTCTCTCTCTCTCTCTCTCTCTCTCTCTCTCTCTCTCTCTCTCTCTCTCTCTCTCTCTCTCTCTCTACCAATTTAGTCTTTGTAATGAATAACTTTGTCGCGTTTCACCCTCCAGGCACTGAACTTATCTCCCATCCCTTCTCTCCAATTCTTCTCCCTCTCCTCCTCCTCTTTCTCGCCCCCTCCCTCCCTCCCTCCCATTCCCAAACCCTTTCTTTCTAATTTACTGCCTTTCACGCTTCCTCCCCAGCTCCCCATTTCTCTCCGCTTCCCTTTTCCCATCCTTTCAACTTCTCTAACTTGTCATTTTTCTCTGATTTACATAACTACATTTTCCCGCTCACTGCCCTTTCGTTCCTCTCTCTCCTTCCTTCCTTCCTCTTCCCCCGCCCAAGGATTTTTATGGACGCTGTCTTTGTTTTCGTGTTTTCCTTTGTTTCGCTTTCATCCGCTGGTTATTGCATCGCCTTCCGTTTCAGAGCACCCGCACACACACACACACACACACACACACACACACACACACACACACACACACACACACACACACGGACACCCACATACACACACATATATGACCCAACTTGACGGAGCATTCAACCTTGACGTAATCTTCTAAAAACAAAACAATTAAGAAAGAACAATTAGAAAGGAAAATAAAAGTTGATTTCACGATAAACACGCACACACGCACACACACTCACACACACGCACACGCACTCTCTCGCTCCCTTGCTCTCTCTCTCTCTCGCTCTCAGTCCATGGGGGCCCAATTAGTGTTGCTTATATAAAACTCTAAAACAACACAATAGCATCGCGAATAAAATATGGAGGAAAAAGTCGAGGCTCTGCTCCGCGTCCCGAATGTTTGCGCTCAACAATTACCGAGAGACTTCAACTTTGTCTTCTCCGAGAGTTAAAAATATCCTCCGTTTTTATTTTTTTATTTTTTTGCAGTGATATGTTGAGCTTTGTGATATCATGCTCTTTGTTATTTTTCGTTATTAGTGACATTTTAAAGCAATAACGTAGAGGAGAGAGAGATAACCTACGGCCTGCACTGTAATCTCATTCTCATTCTCTCTCTCTCTCTCTCTCTCTCTCTCTCTCTCTCTCTCTCTCTCTCTCTCTCTCTCTCTCTCTCTCTCTCTCTCTCTCTCTCTCTCTCTCTCTCTCTCTCTCTCTCTCTCTCTCTCTCTCTCTCTCTCTCTCTCACACACACACACACACACACACACACACACACACACACACACAGGTAGTCTAAAAGTTTCATCATATACTGTACGTGCCATATAATGTTTAATAAGAAAAAAATAACATTATCATTTCTTTTCCCCAAACTTTAAATAACTTCCCGACACAAAACTTCCCACTTCAAGTTAAAATAGTTTATGCGTAAGGTATAATTTTTTTTTTTACCTACTTTTAATTGTGTGAGAGTATCTTGAATTTTAATGGTCGGTAAGGAAACAAAAGATAAAAAAAGTCTGGTCTAGTCTTAACAGGAAAAAAGGAGCTCTCTGAAATGAAGTAAATATACTCAGTTTTAATTGTATGAGAACATGCTGAATTTTAATACTCGGGAAGGAAACTAAATTTAAAAAACGTCTGGTGTAGTCTTGACAGGGAAAAAAGAGGTCTAAAATAGGAGCAAATAAAGAAAACTGCTATGTAAAAAAAAATATAAAGGTATAAAAAATCAGATATGTGTCTCAGGTGAAGGGAGAGAGGGGGCTGGCGGCGCGTCACGGAGGCTGGACACTGTGGACAGGCAAGTGAGGGGGGGAAGAGAAGGGTAAGGTGTTAGGCGTGCGCGGGAACCCAATTATTAGCACCATCAAAATAACACCACATCGTCCTCCGCCCCGTCAGAAGCAGGCAGTCGATAAAAGTTGTGTTCGTTCTACTAGACTCAGAGGAGGATCAACTTAAGTGGAACAAATGGCCGGTGTGATACGTGATTCTATGTAAATTCGCCCTCTCTCTCTCTCTCTCTCTCTCTCTCTCTCTCTCTCTCTCTCTCTCTCTCTCTCTCTCTCTCTCTCTCTCTCTCTCTCTCTCTCTCTCTCTCTCTCTCTCTCTCTCTCTCTCTCTCTCTCTCTCTCTCTCTCTCTCTCTCTCTCTCTCTCTCTCTCTCTCTCTCTCTCTCTCTCTCTCTCTCTCTCTCTCTCTCTCTCTCTGTGTAACTTTCTATATATCTTTCTTTCTTAGTTTTCTTTCTTTTCATTTTTTCGTTTGTTATTTCTCTTCTTCCTTTCTTTTTATATTTTTTTCTCGTATTTTATCTTTTTTCTTCTTTCCTTTCTTTTTTTCTTTCTTTCATTCTCTTTGTCCTCTCATTCATATTCATTCCTTCTTTTTTTCTCTCGCGATAGAATAAAAAAAAATTAAAATATATAACAGGGAGATCTAGGTATGTTGACTCTAATAAGCGAGTGAGTTCCCTCCACACACACACACAAAAAAAAAAACGGGCAGGGGAAAAAAGTTTGACTCATAAAAAAAAAAAGTGTATTAAAAAGTTTAGGCGAGAGGGAGAGAGAACGCGAAAAAAAAAAATAACTCGCACCTCCACTAATATTTTCGTGTTAATTTGTGGTCCCCGGTGATGAGGCCAACGAACTTCACCGCCGCCACCACCGCCGTTGTGTGTAATTATCCGCTGAATATTCATGTACTTTAACAAGGGTATTATCAGCGTTTATCAAGGAGAGGAGAGGAGAGGTGACGGAAGGGAGGTGACGAATGGGAGGTGACAGAAGGGAAGGAAGAGAGAGAGAGAGAGAGAGAGAGAGAGAGAGAGAGAGAGAGATGTGAATGGGAAAGATGTAGGAGGAGGAGGAGGAGGAAGGTAGGAGTATCTGTTTTAGTTTAGGTGGAATGAGGTTAGAATGACACTATAGAGAAGGAAAAGAAGATGAGGTGAGGTGAGGGGAAAGGAGGTAACGGAGGGAGAAGGCGAGAGAGAGAGAGGGAGATGTGAAGAGGAAAGGAGTATAGAGAAGGGAGGGAAGTGGAGGTATCGGAGTTAGTATAGACGGACTGACGAGTAGAAGGAGAGTAGAGATGGGAGGAGGGTGAGGTGAGGTGAGGGAACTACACGGGAGGGAGGGAAAAGAGAGAGGGAGATATGAATAGGGAAGGAGTAGGAGTGGGAGGAGGGAAGTAGAAGTATCGGTGTTAGTGTAAACGGAATGAGGGTAGAAGGAACACTAGAGAGAGGGAAGAGGGTGAGATAAGGAGACGAAAGAATGGCCGGAAGCGTCTGAGTTTACGAACCTTAAACTTCATTACTCTTCCCCATCCTTTCTAGTTATATTTAGATGCGCGTGTTTCTGGCAGTCTTACTAAACATATACAACTGTTCCCTTGGTCTGCCTCCTTTACCGTAACAAAAATAAGTCGCGTGTGAAGATACAAGATAAAGGAATTTCGAAGGTCACCACTTTTGCATCGGCCAAAGAAAAAGAGATGAGAAAAAGAGGACCGAGGAAAAGACGGTGATAGAAAATATAGAGAAAAAGCAAAAGAAAAAGAGGGAGATAAAAAGATAGGGCGGGAACAGAGGACAGGAGAAGAGAAAAAGAGTGCGAGAAAAAGAAGGAAAGGTTAAAAAGAAGAGAAAAAGAGTGCAAGAAAAAGTGTGACAACAGAGGACAAGAGAAGAGAAAAGAGTGCAAGAAAAAGAAGAAAAGGCTAAAAAAAAAAAAAACTCGAAGGTCGGGAGTTTTTCATCGGCGAGGTCAAAGCCGTGGCGACACTCAAGGCACTCAAGAATCGGTGAATAGGTCCTTTTTGCCACTCAATGACTCAATAACCACTCTTAGAAGGTCAAGGGTAGTGTGAGGAGGAGGAAGAGGAGGAGGAGGAGGAGAAGGAGGAGGAGGTAGTGAGGAAGGATTGTGACTGGCCTAGTAATACGATAGTGATTGCTGAAATTGATATATGAAGAGGGTGTATTGAATGTAGATTACTGAAGGAGACTCGAATACTAGTTGCCATGGGTGAAGAAAATGCTAACAGTACAGCCTAGTAAGTAAGTATGTTGAGGGGTAATGGAAGTTAAGGGGGGAGGAGTTGGTGAGAGATGAGGTTAAGTTAGGTTAGATTAGGTTAGGTTGCGTCAGGTCGGGTTAGGTAAAGCTAGGTCCAGTTAGGTTAGGATAGGCTTTAGAAGAATGTAAGATTAAGCTCTATAGTGGTCAGGGGCATACGATATCATACAAATATACATACATCTATACATACATTCATACATACATACATACATACATACATAAAACTCATACATGGCTGAAGGAAGTACTAAGAAGTCTGCTCACGAGTAAGTAGGTTTGGGAGTAGTGGAGATTAGTGTGTGTGTGTGTGTGTGTGTGTGTGTGTGTGTGTGTGTGAGGTAACTGTTATACAAGACTCGCTCAATAACAGGTTTCGTGGGTTACCTGCAAGAAACCAATGAGTAGGTCACTTAAATCCCTCCGTCGTGACTGTGTGTGTGTGTGTGTGTGTGTGTGTGTGTGTGTGTGTGTGTGTGTGTGTGAGTGTGAGTGTGTGTGAAAAAATGAAGCTAGTAACGGGAAGAATATTAATGAGAGAGAGAGATTTACATAGAAAATCAGACCACACAGACCCCATGGTCCAGACTTGGTGGTCTGTCCTTAAACCTAAGTGATTTTACATTAATCAGAAGACTCCAAAACGTTGCATTTCTACTCTAGTTGATATTAAGTTGAAGGAAGTGACGGTCGAGCTTATTTTTGAAGGAGTCAATCGTGTTACACTGGACCACTGATGATGAGAGAGAGAGAGAGAGAGAGAGAGAGAGAGAGAGAGAGAGAGAGAGAGAGGGAGGAAATGAGTAAGGGAAGCACAGGTCAGTGGAGATGAATAAAACGAACGAGCTCTCATCGGGGTAATAAATGGTTGTCAGGGCGCTTCCAGGAATTCTATCTAGGGTAATTTTTTCCCCTTAAAATGAGGATTGCAATGAACTGCGAGAAAGGGAAGGGAAGGGGGAAAAAAGTACGAATTCTGAGGAGATATATATGTCACCGTGTCTGTTTGTCTGTCTGTATGTGTGTATGTGTAAGGTAATTATTCCTCTTTAAAATGAGAACTGAAATAAACTAAGCGAAAGGAAAGAAGAGGGAAGGGAAAAAAAAGGACACACTCAAATAAGATATATACGTCTCTCCTGTCTGCCTGCCTGTCTGTATGTGTGTATGTATGTGTCTAACTAATATTTCCCCCTTAAAATGAGGAGTACAGTGAACTATAGGAAAGGGAAGGGAAGGGAAGGGAAAAAAAGGACAGATTCAGATAAGATAGATATGTTCCCCCTGTCTGTCTGCCTGTCTGTATGTGTGTATGTTTGTGTCTAACTAATATTTCCCCTTTAAAATGAGAAATACATTGAACTATGAGAAAGGGAAGGGAAGGGAAGGGAAAAAAAGGACACATTCAGATAAGATAGATATGTTCCCCCTGTCTGCCTGCCTGTCTGTATGTGTGTATGTATGTGTCTAACTAATATTTCCCACTTAAAATGAGAAATACATTGAACTATGAGAAAGGGAAGGGAAGGGAAGGGAAAAAAAGGACACATTCAGATAAAATATATATGTCCCCCTGTCTGCCTGCCTGTCTGTATGTGTGTATGTAAGTGTCTAAGATAATATTCCCCCCTTAAAATGAGGAGTACAGTGAACTATGAAAAAGGGAAGGGAAGAGAAGTGGAAAAAAGTACATATTCAGAAAAGATATCTATGTGTCTGCCTATCTGTCTTGTATGTATGTGTGTATGTGTGTTTGTATGTGTTTGCTCTACATCACACAACAAACACGGGCACATAAGCTATTCAATCCCCTTCAGAATATACGTAAGAGGATCGAATACCTTTTTACGGATGGCGAATTTATCTTCTCTCTGTTAGTTTGCATCATATTTTTAGTTCCCTCATTCGTGTTCCATACGTGACCTGTTCTCTGCTGCCATAAGTCTCTCTCTCTCTCTCTCTCTCTCTCTCTCTCTCTCTCTCTCTCTCTCTCTCTCTCTCTCTCTCGCCGTGGGTTTAGGGTCCAAATGAATAATAAAGGACGGTAACCCATCACTCCTGCGGGTCATTCACTATTCATTCCTTCTCTCCGCTCTCCTTCTCTCTCTCTCCCTCCCCCTTAACCTTCCACCTTCCTCTCCCTCTCCCTCTCTCTTTCGCTCTCCTACCACACACTCCCACACACACACCTATTTCATGCTTGTTTTGAGGTGCGTATTTGTCTCTATACTAAAGTGTGTGTGTTTGTTTTTCGTTGCTGCAAATCAAGTTTTACTACTGAGTGTTCGATTTTTGTGTTTAGTCGTAAGGTTATAAGTCATGTGTTTGCGTGTGTGTGTGGGATTCAAGGCTGGATGATGCAACGAAAGGAACAAGCTGGCAAGTCTTTTGCGCTTACCTAATGAATTGCTTGTGTGTGTGTGTGCGTGGGTGGGGGTGGGGGGGGGGGGTTGGGGGGCAGGTAAGGTTGTATGAGCAATGTCGACGAGAGCTTGATTTTTTGTTATCTATATAGCCTATCGACTATAGTGAAGAGTGTATCAAGACACCTCTCCACCCGAAATTGACCTCTCTTTTGGCCACCCTTTAATTTTGTCTATTATGGAGCGGTGAGTAGCGGGCTTTTTTTTTTCTATCTGCACTCATTTTGTTGCCCTTGAGCCGTCTCTTTTGGTGTAAAAAAAATAGACTATAGGGTGTAATAGAATGCACTCACATACACACTATAAAACAGAAAAAGGAGGCAAGAACAGAGTACATAAAAATAAGAGCAAGCTGGCCGAGGAAGGAAGGAGAGGAAAGGCCAGCTTAGGCATGGTGGGGGAGGGACTGTCCGGGAGTCGGCGAGTCCAGCGTCCTGTAGCTGACGACGTCGGGGCGAAGTGATAATGTAGAGGCGAGGTGGTGCTCGTTCATCTTGATTTACGGGGACCTGTGACGCCTGGCCATCCGTCTTGTGTGTGTGTGTGTGTGTGTGTGTGTGTGTGTGTGTGTGTGTGTGTGTGTGTGTGTGTGTGTGTGTGTGTGTGTAAATATGTGGGGGGATCAGAAGGAGTTGGTCATACTGAGAAAGAAAGGGAAAGTGAGGTAGTCAGATTATACAAGAAACAAATCCTAATGTAATGTTTTTTTTCTTCTTTTTTTCGGACACACACACACACACACACACACACACACACACACACACACACACACACACACACACACACACACACACACACACACACACACACACACGACAAACAAGCACGAAAGCAAAGGCAGACTGTCCAGCATACAGACAAACACCCAAACAGACAGACAAACAGACAGAAAGACAGACCTATAGGCAAAGCTCCCTATCCATTTTCTTCCCTAGATATATTTTTCTTTTATTTTTTCTTTCCTTTTTTCCTCTTTTTTGCACTCACCGGGAGCTTCTTTTTATCATGTCCGTCACGCGATGCATTAGGGAGAGAGAGAGAGAGAGAGAGAGAGAGAGAGGGAGAGGGAGAGAAAAAAAATCCTCCTCCTCCTGTTGAACGTAAGGGAGAAAGATTGATGAAGAAGGGAGAGAAAATGTGTGAGGGGAAAAGTTGTGAAAGAATGGGAGGAGGAAAGAGGAGGAAAAAAAGAAGTGTGTTTCGAGATGAGAGGGAAAATTTTTCGTCCGATTAGGTTCCGACTGGACATCTGAGGACTGGACACACACACACACACACACACACACACACACACACACACACACACACACACACACACACACATCACACATTTTCTTATACTTTTTTTTCCTTCCCTCTTTCATTTCAAAGGCAAAGGTATATAAGGTAATGGATAGGCCGAGGAGAGAGAAAGAAGGAGAGGAAGGAATGGAGGGAAGGAGGGAGTGGAGGAAGGGAGGGAAGGAGGGAGTGGAGGAAGGGAGGGAAGGAGGGAGTGGAGGAAGGGAGGGAGGGAAAAAATGTTACTCTGGCACATATCCTTCTTTCTGTCTCCGTGTGGTCAGTTTCAGAATTTTTTTAGGATTCTTACTTTCTCTCCTTTCTCCTGACTTCCTCCTCTTCCTCTTCCTTCTTCTCTTTCTCTTCCTCCTTCTTTTGCTCCTTATCCTCCTTCTCTTCCTGTTCCCTTTGCTCCTTATCCTCTTTCTCTTCCTCCTCCTTCTCCTCCTCATCCTCCTAATCCTCTTTCTCTTCCTCCTCCTCTTCCTTAGAATTGATTTTAAGGTAATTTTCTGTTGATGATGAAATAATAATGATAATAATAATAATAATAGTAATAATAATGATAATAGTTTAAATAGAATATATCAGAGTAAAATAGTAATGTTGGTGTCTCTCTCTCTCTCTCTCTCTCTCTCTCTCTCTCTCTCTCTCTCTCTCTCTCTCTCTCTCTCTCTCTCTCTCTCTCTCTCTCTCTCTCTCTCTCTCTCTCTCTCTCTCTCTCTCTCTCTCTCTCTCTCTCTCTCTCTCTCTCTCTCTCTCTCTCTCTCTCTCTCTCTCTCTCTCTCTCTCCTCCTCAGACCCTTCCTCCTCCTCCCTCTCATCTTCTCTCAGCCTTTCTCGTCTCCTCTCTTCTTTTTTTTTCCCTTTACTCTCAATTCCTGTCCTCTCCATTTTTTCCTTTGAGGTTGTTTTTTCCTCCCTCTCTCTCTCTCGTCTTTGCCTCCCTCGTCATGTCTTGTCTCTGCCTCGTATGCGTCTTTCCTTCCTTCCTTCCTTCTTTCCTTCTGTGGTACTGTCTCCTCTCCCTCTCTCCATTCCTTTCTCTCCCCTATATAGTCTTCTCTCCCTCCATCAATCCCTAACCCTCCCTTTCCTTTCCTTGCTTTCTATCCCTTTCCTTTCCTCTCCTTCATTCTTTTCCTTTCCCTTCCCTTCTTTTCTATTTCCTTCAATTCCCCTCCCTTGTCTTCCATTCCCATCCACTCCCCTCCATTCCCTTCCCTTCCATTCCATTCCTTTCCTTTCCTTTCCCTTCCCTTCCCTTCCCGTCCCTCACCGCTCCTTTTCTTCCCTTTCCATTCCTTCCCTTCCCTTCCCTTCCCTTCCCTTCCCTTCCCTTCCCTTCCCTTCCCTTCCCTTCCCTTCCCTTCCCTTTTCTTCCCTTTCCATTCCTTCTCTTCCCTTTCCTTCCCTTCCCTTCCCTTCCCTTCCCTTCCCTTCAGGTATGAGAACGAACCTGTTGCCGCCCACTTCTCACTCTCACAAGAAAAAGGGAATGTTAAAATGTAACTGTTTTGTGTGTTTTTTGGGCGGCGTCGAAAAAAGGAATCAAGACCTACCACCTCCCTTCCTCTAGTCCTATTTCTCTCTGCCTATTTTTTTTTCTCTCTCCCTACGTCATCCTCCTCCTCTCTCCCTCTCTCTCTCTTAGTCTCCCTTTCTTTCTCTTTCTCCATCAACGCTGTTTTTTTTACTGTTTTTTTTCTAGTTTCATGTCGGTAATCGCTTTAACGTGATGAGAGGAACGAATATAAGTGAATAAAAAGTGTCAGGGATGAAAAAAGTGTGAGGGATGAGTCCGATTCATTTGTTTACTTATAAGTGTTGTGTTGTAAGTAGACATCACGTGGGTCTTTCCTCTCCTTTTTTTTTTCTTTTTTTTCTTCCTCACTTTCTCTTCACGGGTCACAAAACTTTCATCGTCGCTTTTATGGTGAATCTTTTTTTCCTCCTTCAGTGGGTTTCTTTCCTTCAATGGGTTTCTTTCTTCAATGGGTTTCTTTCTTCAATGGGTTTCTTTCCTTCAATGGGTTTCTTTCCTTCAATGGGTTTCTTTCCTTCAATGGGTTTCTTTCCTTCAATGGGTTTCTTTCCTTCAATGGGTTTCTTTCTTCAATGGGTTTCTTTCCTTCAATGGGTTTCTTTCCTTCAATGGGTTTCTTTCCTCAATGGGTTTCTTTCCTTCAGTGGGTTTCTTTCCTTCAATGGGTTTCTTTCTTCAATGGGTTTCTTTCTTCAATGGGTTTCTTTCTTCAATGGGTTTCTTTCCTTCAATGGGTTTCTTTCCTTCAATGGGTTTCTTTCCTTCAATGGGTTTCTTTCCTTCAATGGGTTTCTTTCCTTCAATGGGTTTCTTTCCTTCAATGGGTTTCTTTCCTTCAATGGGTTTCTTTCCTTCAATGGGTTTCTTTCCTTCAATGGGTTTCTTTCCTCAATGGGTTTCTTTCCTTCAATGGGTTTCTTTCCTTCAATGGGTTTCTTTCCTTCAATGGGTTTCTTCTTCAATGGGTTTCTTTTTCTTCTTCTGGTCCGATGCTACGCCACGCTTCCTTTCTTCCTTTATTCTTTCGGCGGCCGCGGTGATTTTCCGTGTTTTTTGTGTATATAGAAATAAAAATGCAACGTCTTCAGAACTCCTGGAAGCGGTAATTCTGGTTTTTAGGGGAGGCTGACGGGGAGAGGAAGGGGGCGGGGGAAGGTTAAGGGGGGCGAGTGTGGGGGAGGAAGAGGAGGAGGAGGAGTTGGAAGAGGAGGAGGAGGGGGAGGAGGAGGACTACGACGACAACAACAAAGAAGAAGAAAATGAAGGAAAAAAGGAAAATGAAGAAGTAGGAATAGAAGAAGAAGAAGAGGAAGAAGAAGAAGAAGAAGGGAGAGGGGGGTGGGGTGGTGAGTGTGGGAAAGGTGTAGGAGGAAGCGAAGAAGAAAATGAAGGAAATTAAGAAAATGAGACAAAAAAGGAAAATGAAGAAGCAGGATAGAAAAAGAAAAAGAAGAAGAAGAAAATATACAACCCACACCATCAACGAATCACTCAAACAAGCAAACAAGAAATAAATAAGTAAATAAATGAGAAACAAAAGTAACCGAATAAAACACAGCGAAATATAATACCCGATGCAACACAGGTAAATAATACATCCACACAAACAAACAAACAAACAAACAAACAAAGGGTAACATACAACCAACAAACAAACACAGCGGCCCAGGCGAGAGAGGGGAAACACACCAACAAACACACATACACACACACACACATTTTCCGCCGGTAATGAAGGAGATGAAACAAACACACAAACACACACACAAAAAAAAGGGCTAATGAAGACTACACGGGAGAAGAAGAGAGGAAAAAAAAGATCCTTCCCTTCAAGTTGTATGGAGAGAGAGAGAGAGAGAGAGAGAGAGAGAGAGAGAGAGAGAGAGAGAGAGTAAAAGAATGAATGGGCAGAAGAATAACTGGAAAAAAGAAGGAAACCACAAAAAAAAGCACACATCAGAGAGAGAGAGAGAGAGAGAGAGAGAGAGAGAGAGAGAGATGATGGCAGTAGTAAATGTAACTGTGTCTGGATAGTGATGTTGATAGTGTCGAAAGTGGTGATGATGGTGATGATGATGGTAGTGGTCTGGCACTTCTAAATATCATGTTCCTTTACTTCTAATGGGCCAAGAACGATGTCATTATCTGCTCTTAATACTAGTGCTAATGAGTGATATGATTAGCCAGTAACAAGAAGTGGATCGCGGCTTCCACTTAGGGCATCACTTAATTAGGTGTCGAGGGAACTGGTCACGAGGAAGCTAAATAGGATACCACTTAGATAGGATAACACTTAGTAGGACATAGAGAATACTTGTGGCTTGTAATGGTTTCGGTGGTTGTGGTGGTAGTGGTGGTGGTGGTGGAGGTGTGGGTGGTGTATGTGGTGGTGGTGGGGCAGTGGTGTCTTTGGTGGTGGTGTGGTGGTGTCTGTGTGGTGGCCGTGAAGCAGGAACTATGGGCTGTTTTTTGTATGTGTCTGGGTGAATGGGGAAGGGAAGTAAGGGGGAGCTGGTAACACTGTAGACCTAAGCAGTGGTGGTGGTGGTAACGACGGCGGGAATGGTTGTAGTAAAAGGGGCGGCTAATGGTGATGATGGTGTTAGTGGTGGTGGTGGTACGAAGGAGAGTTGGCGTTGGAGATGTTGAAGTAGAAGTTATTGATAAGTACATCGTTAGGGGGTGGGGGGGGGGGAGGACACTAGATTCAAGTTGGAACAAGGGGAATTGGAAGCGGTAATAGCTGGGATAAATGGGAGATGAGAGGAGGATGCTGTGGGCTGTGCTGGTGATGCTACTGAGGAAAAAAAATAATAGGCCTTACTAATGGGTCTTTTTTTCTATACGTTGAGAGCTGGCTGGCTGGGTGACTAACTGGGTGACTGGTTCTCGAGATGGCTGACTATCTTACTGGCTGACTTAATTGTTGGGTGGCTGCTTGGATGTCTGACTGGCCGGCTGACTAGATGACTAACCTAACCTAACAAAACCCCAAACAGTCACTATAGATCTCGACTCAGATCATTCATATATGCTTCCTTACTAATGAGACTTTCTATACAACAAAGTGAGGTCATTCTTCGTTGATTTATGCCATCAGGTCCTGGCTATCATGTGTTGGAAGATACCCTAAACTTAACCTAACCTAACCTAACAAAACCCCAAACAGTCACTATACGTCTCGACTCAGAAATGTCATATATGCTTCCTTACTAATGAGACTTTCTATACAACAAAGTGAGGATATTCTTTGTTGATTTATGCCATCAGGTCCTGGCTATCATGTGTTGGAAGATACCCTAAACTTAACCTAACCTAACCTAACAAAACCCCAAACAGTCACTATACGTCTCGACTCAGAAAATTCATACATGCCTCCTTACTAATGAGACTTTCTATACAACAAAGTGAGGTCACTCTTTCTTGATTTATGCCATCAGGTGCTGGCTATCATGTGTTGGAAGATACCCTAAATTTAACCTAACCTAACCTAACAAAACCCCAAACAGTCACTATAGGTCTCCACTCAGAAAATTCATATATGCTTCCTTACTAATGAGACTTTCTATACAACAAAGTTAGGCCATTCTTCGTTGATTTATGCCATCAGGTGCTGGCTATCATGTGTTGGAAGATACCCTAAACTTAACCTAACCTAACCTAACAAAACCCCAAACGGTCACTATACGTCTCGACTCAGAAAATTCATATATGCTTCCTTACTAATGAGACTTTCTATACAACAAAGTTAGGTCATTCTTCGTTGATTTATGCCATCAGGTGCTGGCTATCATGTGTTGGAAGATACCCTAAACTTAACCTAACCTAACCTAACAAAACCCTAAACAGTCACTATACGTCTCGCCTCAGAAAATTCATATATGCTTCCTTACTAATGAGACTTTCTATACAACAAAGTGAGGTCATTCTTCGTTGCTTTATGCCGTCAGGTCCTGGCTATCATGTGTTGGAAGATACCCTAAACTTAACCTAACCTAACTTAACAAAACCCCAAACAGTCACTATACGTCTCGACTCAGAAAATTCATACATGCTTCCTTACTAATGAGACTTTCTATACAACAAAGTGAGGTCACTCTTTCTTGATTTATGCCATCAGGTGCTGGCTATCATGTGTTGGAAGATACCCTAAACTTAACCTAACCTAACCTAACAAAACCCTAAATAGTCACAATACGTCTCGCCTCAGAAAATTCATATATGCTTCCTTACTAATGAGACTTTCTATACAACAAAGTGAGGTCATTCTTCGTTGCTTTATGCCATCAGGTCCTGGCTATCATGTGTTGGAAGATACCCTAAACTTAACCTAACCTACCCTGAGTGTCTGGCCGGGCGCTTCTAGGCTGGCTGGTCGGCTGGTTAGTATCGGGCTGGCTGGTTGGCTAGGTGACGGGGCGGTTAGTTGGCAGGCTGGTCAGTGTAGGGCCGCAATCTTCGCTCATGAATAAAATTGCATTAGGGTGTGAAATTTGAGGGATAGAAAAAAAAGGAAATTGAGATGGGTGTGCGTGCGAGGCAGAAGCGTGATGAGACTTGTGAAATATGGAGAGGAGAGGCCGCAGAGAAAATATACGTTCGTTCAGATGAATATTTAAACTTAATAGCTGCTATGAATAGAAGAGGCGAGGCGCGGAGTAATTCACTGACACTTTGAATAATTCGTGAGTGCCGTGGAAAGCCAGTTATTGATAAACGGATGAATCACGGAGGACGAATATAATGGGTACTTCTTATCATCAATTCGGTTTCCTTTTGTCCTACGTACGAAAAATAGTGTTACTTTGAAGATTTCTTGCACCTGATTCTTTTTTCACTATAATACCTGTACTATAATATCTGTACTATAATACCACTAATAATTCACTATACTACCTCTGTGATGTGTAGATAAGGACACTCACTCATCTCTAACTTCACTGCTAATAAACTTGACAAAATCTCTCATCACGTGTGCTGTGTGTGTGTGTGTGTGTGTGTGTGTGTGTGTGTGTGTGTGTGTGTGTGTGTGTGTGTGTGTGTATTTGCTTCTCTATTTGTTCTTTGCTCTCGCTGTAATTTCTCGGAGATGGTAAAGGCGATGGAGTCAGCAGGGAGGTCGTGATCGGAGGGCGGGTCATCAGATCACTGTGGCCTGGGGAGCGTCTATTCACGGTGGCTCTAAAGGTTTAGGAAGGCAGAAGCTCAAAGGCTCAGGAGGGCAGTCTGAAGACCCTCACAACTTTTGATCAAGCATGAAAGGTGGGTCTCCGTGGCCTGATGAATGGCGCATGCTGGCAGACGCGGCAAAGATATTACTGAGGCAAATAGAAG
Organism: Eriocheir sinensis; assembly: GCF_024679095.1. Lineage (NCBI taxonomy): Eukaryota > Metazoa > Arthropoda > Malacostraca > Decapoda > Varunidae > Eriocheir > Eriocheir sinensis. The sequence continues at coordinate 5,296,550 of NC_066542.1, read as the reverse complement.
GAATAATTTACTATTTGTACGATTTGTAAACACAAGAAAAGATAATGCAGATCTTCACTACCCACTCACACACACACCTCTACGACTTGGGCTTGCAAAAGTGACGGAATGTGTGTGTTTTATATGCAACAATCGTATACTTTGATGCAAGGCGCTTGGTGTGTTATGATGATTAAACGTGCACGCAACACAGCCATATTATCACACATTTAGACGCCCCAAGCACACATATTTGACAAGGCTTTCCTAGGAGTTTTCGGCATTTCCAGGAGTGGTTTTATGACCCTTATGGTAGTTTGATCATTCTTTTGTGCTTGAACCTACAAAAACACTCTTGAGAACGCGATTGATCTTCTTTTCGGCCTCTGGAAGTAGTTGATGTGCAGGGTGGAAGCGTCTGGCTATACCGACCTCTGTCACACTCCTTTCCCCAGCCCGCTGCACCCAGATAAAACCCCTGCCTTTCTCTAACGGTGCGCTGCCCACTCATTCCCCGCGTGACGCCCCAGCTCTCTCTTTAATAAGCTAACACGTGCATCATGATATCAACCACGTGCTGGGTAAAGGCGAAGGCGAAGTAGTGGGTAGAGCTCGCCTCATTTTGGGTTTAAGACAGTGTAGCTCGCGGCGAATTCCAACAGCAATATTGATAAGATTTGCTCGGATGATGATGGTCAGGATAACAGGAGTAAGAATGGCTCAGCTTCTTCCACGACGCCGCAGCCTTCATTCTCCAGAGACAATAGATAAGAAGGATCATGTCTTAAAGTCGGGTGATCACGAGACCCTTCACAACAACTCGAGTCCAGCCCTTCAGAGACTCCCGTTGGTTCGTGCTTGACAGCCACTTGGGTTTTGCGTGCAGCGGCCGTGTTACAGTATATTATATTTTTTACTGCCGTTCAGCAAACCACACTTCGTAAAAGACGCCCGCTCTTCAGATTCTTGTTGAACATATTTCGCATTCTCACAGAAATCTTCCTGCACTTCTTTCGAATATAGAAGACATCTTTTTCTCTGATTCTAAATAGGTTATTCCTGTCGATCACTTTTTTAATCGAATGTTTTATAAAATTCAAGGTTGATTATTCATTGCGTTTACGAGTACATATCACACTCGGTCACTGTGATAGCAGAACCTATACTAAGTGACGCCGCTGTTCTCACACAAAGGACCAAACGGGTGGCCAGCGCTGAAGGGCGACCAAAGCCTATTGCTGAATATCGCTCACACCGCTATAGCAAGCACGCCGCTATTTCCCGAGGACAAGATGAGGCGTAGACTTTGCCCTTCTGTGGCCTCGTCAGTCATGTTAGGTGTCTTATGATATTCTGAAATGGATGGGTCGTGGGTCAGTGTGTGTGTGTGTGTGTGTGTGTGTGTGACAAAAAGTAACGTTATTCAAGCATATTATTTTTTTGTGACGACCAACAGTTAACATTGACATGGTTGCAAGTCCCCCACGCGGCCGAGCTGGCAACACTGCACCAGTCACACGGAGCACGGACCACACACGCCGGAGAATTGTACCCAAGCTGTGAGGGAATTATGTGCAGATGACTGTGACTTTTCGTTGACCTTAAGGAAATAAAACGAGATAGATAATGACATATATAATTAGATACTGAAAGACTTTTGGTTTAATATGAGACAGGTACACATGATTGCTAGATATTGAGAGCATGGGAGTATCAGGAGGTTAGACAGCGACATCTTGTATCAGTTGTCCCCGTCTCTCGCATCACAGCATCAAGATGAGCCTCACGTCGGTTCCTGTCAAGAGATAAGAAGGAGTCTACACGGGTTGCTCTCGGCACAAGTAGACAGCTCGGTGACAGGCCTGCGAGGAAGAAATAGATAATGGGGTCCAGTAACTAAGGCTGCTTCAGGATCTCTCCCTTGAGTTTAAACATTCAGCTCGGGTCTGTGGCGATCACGTGGACGCTTCACAAGAGGTGCTTCGCGGTTTACGAGTGTGTTTACTTCAAGGCATCGGCAACGGTTCCCTTCACTCGCCTTGTTTTTGCCAGAACGCGCTTTCAGTACCCAGCAAGAAGAAGAAGAGGAAAAAGAATGTCAACTCAGATCTTGCTCTTCCTGTTTGCTTTCATCTTTCTTTCAAAACCTAGTCAAGCTGTTCCTGGAAAGCCAATCTCCAGTCCACGAGTGTTTCCGCGGAGCAAGTGTTCGGTCGATGCCATAAATAGTCATCTGTAAAGTGAACGGCGTGAGGAGAGTTCTCAGGCAGCGCGCAGGTGTACAGAAAATCAATGGGTTGTGTTCTGTGCTTGCTGTTCTTGCGTGAATCAATAACTAGCGGCTCTGAAATCACTGCGATCGTCTTTTGTTATGTGCTTGATAGATGAAACTTAACATTGAGACTCCAGCATTTCAATGTATCCATCAACAAGTCACGTTCTCGCTCACTAAATGATATGTACCTATTCTTGCGGGAATCATTAACTAGCGGCTCTGAAATGACTGCGATCGTCTTTTGTTTTGTGCTTGATAGATGAAACTTAACATTGAGACTCCAGCATTTCAATGTATCCATCAACAAGTCACACGTTCTCGCTCACTAAATGATATGTAGCTCTTCTTGCGTGAATCAATAACTAGCGGCTCTGAAATAACTGCGATCGTCTTTTGTTTTGTGCTTGATAGATGAAACTTAACATTGAGACTCCAGCATTTCAATGTATCCATCAACAAGTCACACGTTCTCGCTCACTAAATGATATGTATAGCTATTCTTGTGGGAATCATTAACTAGCGGCTCTAAAATCACTGCGATCGTCTTTTGTTTTGTGCTTGATAGCAGCTCTGAAATGACTGCGATCGTCTTTTGTTTTTTGCTTGAAAGATTGAACTAAACTGAACTAATGAGACTCCAGCAACGCATCGCAATCAACAAATCTCACATTCTCACCCACTAAACGCTCTTATCACCTTCCACGACCATCTCAAGATCATAAACAAGTAGCGTGGTAATGATATGATAACCTTGGCAAAGACCTGAAGCTTATATGTAGGTACACTGTTGCAGCGTCGCGTGAGATGTCTTTCCTATGATACCTTCCCCTCATACTAATACCTGAGGACGCGCATAAGAATCATTCGCTTAGATCTGAACCAGCGGATGTTAAAAGCGTCCTTCGAGAGAGGGAGAGAGAGAGAGAGAGAGAGGGGGGGTGGGGGGGAGAGAGAGAGAGCGGTGATAGGGTTGAAAAAGACACAGAAAAAGGAGCATAATCGAGGGAAATTAAATCACAGAGCCTTGGGTGAAAAAACGTAGCCAATAACAACGAAAAAAAAAAGGGAATGGGAAAGAGTCGAATTGAAGGAGGGGGAGGGAGAGAGGAGGAGAGAGGGAGAGAGGGGAAGTGTGTGAGAGAATTATCGAGGTATTTAAAAAGTGGAAGAGAACCGGAGTTAAAAGTTTCTGGAGGCAAGGAAAGAAAAAAAGGTCCCCGAAGGTACTTTTATGGCGCCGTTCGGGGAAAATATCGCCCAAGTTTAACCGGGCCCAGAGAAGTCCCCGGATTTAGGGAAATTTGGAGGACGGGGAAAAGGGCGGCGGAGGGAGAAAACGACCAGGGAAAATACGTAGAAGGAGGAAAAGACCGAGGAAGGGAGTGTATGTGGGTCTGGATGGAGCGGGGAAGAGAGAGAGAGAGAGAGAGAGAATTATCGTTATGTTTATTTGTACTCCCTGTGTATAGAGGTTGATAGAGAGATAGAGATAGATAGATAGTAAGTTAGAGAGAGACAAACAAGGAGTTTTATCATATCAAGAAAAAAGAAAGAAAAGAACATAGAGAGAGAGAAACGAAGGAAAAAACGAGAGAGAGAGAGAGAGAGAGAGAGAGAGAGAGAGAGAGAGAGAGAGAGAGAGAGAGAGAGAGAGAGAGAGAAATCATTATCATCTTGTAGGAACAGCTCAGTAACGTTTTTTTTTCCTTTAATCCAATTTCTTTACTATAGAAAAAAAAATACATACATACAGACAGACAGACAGCTGGTGGAGGTGATAGTGGTGGTGGTGGTGATGGAGGTTTTGGTAGTGATGAGGGAGGTTGTGGTGTTGATGATAGTGGTGGAGGTAGTGTTGTTGTTATTGGTGGTGGTGGTGGAGGTGATGGTAGTGTTGTTGTTGGTGGTGGTGTTGGTGGTGATGGTAATGGTGGTGGTGGAGATGCCTGAATTCCATGCAGATGAATTTCTCTTTTACCACACCGCGAGTTGAAAGGCTGAAGCTATTTTCAACTCGCAATGACTTCACCGCGAAAGAAAACACCCACCGGTATCTACAAGTCCGGATCTTTTCCTTACTTGATTACGTTCTGCCGGGGATGAGATCAGGTCTACAAATAACCTCCTTACCTGGGACCCGTCACCGTGTAAATATGCAAAAGTTCGAGACTAGTTTCCCTCGGAGGCTGCGTTACTCCGGGAGGGAAGGAGAGAGAGCTGGTTGGTGGGTTGTTTTTTACGTGAAGTTGAGAAAGGTGTGTCTAAGTGCTAACTGTTAAATAGAGGTAGAAGGGACAGGAAAGGAGTTAGTGGCTTAGAGGTAGAAGGGACAGGAAAGGAGTTAGTAGCTTGCTTTTTACTCACTGTGGAGACAGGCCAGGAGCTAAACACGAATCAGTAATGCCTTGAACACACGGCTATCATAAGAAGAAGTGTTTCAAAGTGCTTTTAAGTAGAGACAAAGGGGACAGGTAGAGGGAAAAGGTATAGAGTTGGTAGTTTTCTTTTTCTTTGAAGTGGAGAATGGCCAAAAGCTAAACACACAAGCTGATAATGCCTTGAACACGCGTCTACCCAAAAGAAGAGGTGTTTCGAAGTGCTAACGGGTAGAAATAAAGGTAAAAGAAGAGAGAACAAGTAGAGAGTTGCTGGCTTTCCTTTTTATATGAAGTGGAAGCCGACCAAGAGCTAAACAAGAATTGATAACGCCTTGAACACACGACTACCTTAAGGAGATGTGTAGGTAGAGATAGAGGCAGAAGGAATAGGTAGAGGGAACAGGTAGAGAGTTGGTAGTTTTCTCTTTGCTTGAAGTGGAGATGAGCCAAAAGCTAAACACTCGAATTGATGAAGCCTTGAATACACAACCGCCAAGAGAAATGAAATAGAAAGAAAGGCAGCGAGACACAGCGACTCCCCTTGTGAAATTGAGTGACGCGATCGAACAGAGATGTTAAAGAGTGGTAGGCGTTAATTAAATCGAGATATATATATACATTTTTTCCTAACCTCAATGTAAAAAAAGGTTACATGTTGCACCATCTTTGGCTTGAAAACGTCACCAAACCTGCCTGTCGTGTTCAAAGCGAGATATAATTAAGTTGATGATAATATGTCTTTGAGCTCTTCCTGGAAAAAATGCTTCAATTAACATAACATCACCGTCTGCTTTGCTTCGTTAGTACACCCACGCGTTTCATTGCTTAGAAATCGAGGGACACACACACACACACACACACACTGAGAGAGAGAGAGAGAGAAAGAAAGAAATAAAGAAAAAGATTAAAAGAGAAAGGAGAGAGAAAGAAAAGACAGACAGAGAGAGAGAGAGAGAGAGAGAAAATATGATTAACTTCCAACCTTCCCCGGGTATGTCTGGAAAACAGGAATAGCCAGTTCGCTCTGGCCAAACAAGTTACACCTGCCGAGAGAGAGAGAGAGAGAGAGAGAGAGAGAGAGAGAGAGAGAGAGAGAGAGAGAGAGAGAACGTCTTGCTTGTCCTCTACACACACACACAAACACACACACACACAGGCACTTCAACCTGCTCCCCTATCGCTGAGAAATACGAAACAGAAAAGTGAAAACCAAACATTGCAACGGGGACTGAAGTATACCACCGCCACCACCATGAGAAACAGGCGGCTGGCGGTGGCGTGGGTGATACAGACGACCACGACACTGTGTAGTTGTGGTGGAGCCTTGCAGAGAGAGGGAGAATAGAAGGGAAAGAGAGAGGGAGGGGGGAAAGGTTGTTGGGTTGGCGGAAGGAAGAGATAGGGAGGGAGAGGGTGACAGGAAGGGAGAGAGAGACCGGTTGTGGAGAGGGAGGGATCAATGGGGAGGCGAAGGGTCAAGGAGGAGATAGGAATGGAAAAAGGGAAGTAAAAGCAGCCGTGACAGTGTGAAATACCATCCCTTCCCTTCCCCGCGACGCCACCTCAAAACGAAGGAATCTAGACATGGAAGGAACGGAGGTGGAAAAGAACGAAAGGAAGGAAAGGAAGGAGTGGGAGGAAAAGAGAGAAACAGGTAACTCCCTCACGTGGATGAGACTCATAGCTCTATTGATTACCACGTGATACACCGCCACCAGCAAGCACTGCCATTATGGCGGACCGTGTGTGTGTGTGTATGTATGTGTGGGTGTCCCTCCGCCATGCACCTTCAGGCCATGTACGTGAAAGTTATCGTCAGGAGAAAGCGGAGGCAGCAGACGAAGCAGGAGGAGGAGGGGCGGAGCAGCAGCGGCTTTCTCCAGCAGGCGATGTAGGTTGAGCCGCGAAGGTCAGGCAAACATCGTGCACCGGCAGCCTCATGGAACCAGAACTTGCAGGCGTGCCAACCGTGCCGCTCTCTAGGTCAATGTCAAGGTTAAAACCACGCGTGCCAACCCTTCCGAGCTGGCTTCTAATGGCGGATTATTAGGTGGTATCCCTGGCGGCCAGCTTCGTACACACACACATACACGTAACAGGGCGAGGCTGGGCTGGGCTGGGCTACGGTGGAATTACATATGTAGTACCCCGTGTGTGTGTGTTGTCGTATACATGTGGTTGCGTTATTGATCGTCTTTGGCGTGGAGATGGATCACACACATACACACACACCCTAGCATTCACCTACGACGTAATCTTTCTTCCGGGGTAAAATTACATCCCTGAGAAGCGCCAAATAAGACACACAGGCGTTGCTTCTTCGCCCCCATCACCAGCACCGCCAAGAACTCTGCCTGCCATGCCCTCCCGGAACTACTTATGGGTCCCGGTGACTTATTTTTGGTCTGGGAAGTCGCGTCTCATAATAGTCTAAGGGGGCGAGAGTGTGGATGTATTCTCACACACCTGCGGCCCTCACAACATCTATTTTCAAAGGTTAAAGGAAATTAGTCGAGTTATCATATGTGTTTTTTCACGTTCATGGTCCAGAGGGCTCGTCAAACTATCACTAGGTTCATAAACTTACACATGAAAATACCTACAACAATATTCTCAGACACATTTGGCTCTCTCAACAAATATTTTCAAAGGTCATGAAGGAGATTAGTCAAGTTCTTATGAGTGTTTTTCACGTTCATGGTGCAGAGGGCTCGTCAAACTATCACTAGGCTCGTAAACTTACCCATGCAAATATCTACAATAATATTCTTAGACATTTTTGGCTCTCACAACAATTTTCAAAGGTCATGAAGGAGATTAGTCAAGTTCTCATGAGCGATTTTCACATTCATGGTACAAAACTTGGTCAAACTATCACAAGGTTCATAAACTTACACATGAAAATACCTACAACAATATTCTCAGACACATTTGGCTCTCTCAACAATTTTCCAAGGCCACCAAGGAGATTAAGATGAAAATAAAAGTAAGAAAGAAAAAGAAAGAAGAAATAGAAGAAAAAACAAGAAGTGAAGTGTAAAAAAAAAAAGATGAAAAGAAGAAAATTTATTAGAAGACAAAAAAACGAAGAAAAATTAAAAGACAAAAGGAAGAGAAGTAAAAAAACAAGTCAATGAAGAGGAAAGAAAAAAACGAAGAAAGAATAGGAAAGAAAAAAAGAAAAACTAAAAAGAAAATAGATAGACTATAGTTGGGTTCCATGAGCGTTTTTGACGTTCATGGTGCAGAGAGCTCGTCAAACAATCGCTAGGCTCATAAACATACCAGTGGAAATACTAACACACCCACTACTAAACCCTTATCAAATATGGGTGTATGAGCCCTGAATTTTTTTGAGGATAGGACCTTAGTTTGAAACCCAGACCTCTAAAGCATATCAGCTGGTATCTGCGTAAGAACAATGATGCATGATAAGGGAATAGCGGCCTTAAGGTATCGGCGAGTTTCACATTCCGGTCATAACAGGCAGGACTCGCCCGAGCGGAATACCTCTGTGCATGTTTTTATGGCACCGGTCATCTGAGTATCGCTTCGTCATGAGCTTTGCAGAGGATCCTACGTCAGCCTCTTTCACTCATGGCTTTTAATGTACAGTTGTGAGGATATAAGAAACAACAACTTGACTCTGGTGCTTTAGTGATCAGAGGAACGTATGTCAGTATATTGCACCCATGAGACTTAGTGTATAGCTGTGAAAAATTCGACACAACAACTTCCTCCTGTGCCTTAGTAGTGAGTTCTTTCTCAGTGGGTATATATGACTGAGGTAAACTTGTGGGTATATATGACTACAGTAAACTTGTGGGTATATATATATGACTAAAGCAAACTCGTATTCAGTCAGTTGTTCCTCGAGTCCATTTGCCTTACTAGTTCACAAAGAAATTAACTATATGGCACCTCTAAAGCTGAAACCTCTTATGTTACTGAAGTTTACTCTATATCTGTGTAGTAGGCGATAGTGGGGCCCGTTTAGTAGATGTGGCTGGCGTAGGTTGAGTTAGTAGAAGAATACGAGTTTTATGATAAAGATACCAGTTTAGAGACGTCAGTGGAGCCTAGTGGATGTGACTCGTGTAGGTTGTTATTATTTCTTTAGGTGGTAGAGATGTGTTTTTGGTAGATGCAGCGATAGTATCTGTATCATTCATGGTGAACTTTTGTTGTTGTTGTTGTTGTTGTTGTTGTTGTTGTTTTAGCAGTTGTTGGTGGTAGTGGTCGTGGTGGAGTTGGTAATGATGTTTCTGATGATGGTAACAATGGAGCTGGGGGTCCTTAGGTTGTTGTTGTTGTTGTTGTTGGAGGTGTTTGGTGGTTGTGGTGACTTTGGTGGTGGTGCTAGATAAGTTCGCGTTTGTGGTAGTGGTGGTTGTGGTTGTAGCCAAGATGATGGTGATGCAGTTGGAAAATATGGCGTTGTTGATGTTGCTGTTAGTAGTGGTGTTAGTGTTGGTGGTGGTGATGGTTGTGGTGGTGTTAGGGAAATTCGCATGAGTGGTGGTGGTGGAGATGATGGTCGTGGTTGTGGTAGTAGCCGAGATGACGGTGATGCAGGTGGAAAGGGAAGCGTTGTTGTTGTTAGTTGGTGTTAGTGTTGGTGTTGGTGGTGGTGATGATTGTGGTGGTGTTAGGAAAGTTCGCGTGGGTGGTGGTGGTGGTGGTGGAGGTGGAGATAAGAGCCACACCCTTCATCCGTGTGCTCAGGTGTCGGTGTTTCCACGCGTCGCACCGCAGCCGCCAGGTAGCGTGTACGTACAGAGCTTGGTGAGATGCCTTCACGGAAAATTCCAGTCTGCTTAGGCCGGTTTAGCTCCAGAATTAATCAAGAAAAAACTGGGAGGGGACCAAAAATAGTCATCACCGGCAGGAGTGGCAACACAACCGGGCTTGCAACATTGCCTCGCCTCCAACGCCCTGCAGCTCCTACGAAGGCGTCCCCAAACTGTCCTATCCTTCTTATTGTAAAACGCATATTCTGTCCTATTAAAGCAGTTCCCGCCAGCTACACACACTAGGCCCCACTGTCGTCTCTACACTGGCATCCTTCTTATTATAAAACTTAAATTCTTCTACTAACACCTAACTGGCCTTCCTTCTTGTTATAAAACGCATATTCTCTCCTATTAAAGCAGTCCCCGCCAGCTACACACTAGGCCCCACTGTCGTCTCTAAACTGGGATCCTTCTTATTATAAAACTCATATTCTTCTACTGACAACCTTCATCACCACCACATGCAGTCCCATCATCACCACCACCAGTGTAAACAACAACAACAACAACAACAATATCAACAACACTGGGAATACAATACAGCTCATTATCGGTCTGGTTGTATCCGGCACGAACTATACACCGACACTAACTCTACCTACACTATAAAAGCTACAACTTTCACCGATATTTCAACCAAGACCTCCATCACTCCACCCATAGACTACATCACCACCACCACTACGTAACGCCTCCTCCGCCTACAACACCGCTGCAATAAATAAATAAAATAAAATAAAATAAAATAAATAGTACATAAAAAATAAAAGAAAAAAATGAAAATCCTGTAGTCTTTCGCATTAATTGTACACACACACACACACACACACACACACACACACACACACAGACACCACAAGCCTGTTTTAGAATATTAAAAGACAACACCCACTTCCGTTACACACACACACACACAGGTGCCTGTTGTAGAATGCTGAATAGAATATTGAAGAGCTACCGTCCCTTCACTCCACCTCCCCTACACACACACACACAGAGCTCCGCCTTGTATAGATTGGACGAGATGGCACGCAGAGGGTCAGGGCCAAGGTGAAACACACACACACACACACACACACACATATACTCATCTTTCCACGTGTTCTTTGTTTTTTTTATATATATATATATACGTATTGACTTCATGTAGCTATGTATATACTACTACTACTACTGCTTATACTACTACTACTGCTGCTGCTACTACTACTACTACTACTACTACTACTACTACTACTACTTCTTTTTCTTCGTCTTCTTCTTCTCTTTCTCCTTTTTTTCTTTTTCTACTACTACTACTACTACTACTACTACTACTACTACTGCTACTACTACCTCTGCTACCACCATCACCACAGCAACAAAAATACTACTACTACTACTACTACTACAACTACTACAACTACCAACATCACCGCAGCAACAAAAATACAACTAGCTACTACTACCATACCACCACCACCACCATCACCCCCACCCTGCCACCATCACAACTACTACTACTATTACTACTACAACACGTGGGTGCCAGTATTGAGTGCCGGCAGACTGTAGTACACGTTGCACCATTACGGGCCCAACCTAGTCCCTGGAAATTTGGCAACACTGTTAACATTTAGCCCCGCGTGTGTGTATGTGTGTGTGTGTGTGTGTGTGTGATCTTCCAAGTCATCCTCTCTGCATACGTGTTTTTAAGCTTATATTTCTTTATCTATTGATATTTTTTTCCTACTTCTGTGATCATTTCCTGGTAACTTGGCTTAATACGTATCTATGCAGTGCTCTCTCTCTCTCTCTCTCTCTCTCTCTCTCTCTCTCTCCAAAGCTACTACACCCAAGGAGGATTCGAAGGCCGTGCAGGAGGTCGTGGCGGTGTGTTACAGCACTAGCCTGCCTCACCATGCCTTTCCTTGCCCCTTCCCTCCTGCCACACGATTCCCTCCCTCGCCCTTCCTCTCCTTCGTTAGTGCGGGGCTGCGGCTGCTCAGTTCTCCGTGACCCAAGAGCCGCCTCGTTGCTGGGGAAGGCAGATGGCGCTATTGTGAAATATTTATCACTCCCCGCCTCTGCCCCCTCGTGTGTGTGTGTGTGTGTGTATGTGTGTAGTTTTTTTTATGCCTTAATACCGGGAACGCCAGCTCACCATAGCAAGTGTTTGTCGTTCATTTTCATTATTCGCGTGCGGACACACACACACACACACACACACACACACACACACAAGGAAACTAAACGTATACTGCAATGCTGAGATAGAGATCTAATTGTTTCCATTACTACTACTGCTGCTAGTACTATTACAACTACTATATTACTACTGCTATTTTTGGCAGGTAAGACTGTTAAGCTATTTCTCCCGCTGCTTTTGTAACTATATAGTACTGATCTTGTAGTAGCAGTAGTTATAGTAGTAATTGTTTGAAAATAAGTAGTAGTAGTAGCAGTAGTAGAAGTAGTGATTGTTGTTGTTGTTGTTGTTCTTGTTCTTGTTGTAGTAGTGATAGTAGTAGTATTGGTTGACGTAACAAGAGTTGTTATAGTGGTAGTAGTAGTAGCAGTAGTAGTAGTAAAATTATGATGATAATTATAATAATGATAATTATAATAATTGATGATTATGATAATAACAACAATATCAATAATAATAATAGTAATAATAATAACAATTATAATAGTAATAATAATAATAATAATAATAATAATAATAATAATAATAGTAATAATAACAGTAATGATTTGAATTATGTAAAGATTGAAAAATAAAAATGAAAACGGAGAGGAAGGAGAAAATATGTTAAGGTTGGCCACAGCCAAACGGTCCTGGCAGCGCGGCCCGAGCACCCCATGACACCGGTGACGCAACGCGCCTATGGCAGCGGAGGGAGGCGGTGGCGAGGCTCCCGGCGGTCTGGTGGTCTGCCGGGGGCCGCCGCCCCCTCCTGGCCACTGGTGGTGGGGAGGGAGGCGGGGCAGGTGGAGACAGGCTTGCCAACCTCTGTGAAGCTTATCGATCGGATGACTCATGGCTCCCAGGAACTTCACCTGTTTCAAGGTGCACGTGGCCGGCGCCGCAGCTCAGGGGCGAGGCGCCGCGGCCGAGGGGCTCCGCGGCGCTGTGTGGTGCATGCCGCCCAGCGGGCACGGCTCGCAGGGCGTGTGTCGTGGCGCTGGCACGGGCGTTGCCGGGACAGTCTTTGCTATAAAATTAGTTTAATTTTTCCTGTCTGGGTTATGATTAAATATGTTGACTGGAAATGGAATGAATAAATTAATTTACTCGATAAAGAAGCAACGGTGGCACATTGAATGCCATTAGCGTGATAGTAATTTCCTGCCGATTTAGAATATAAATATGACAGAGTCGTGGGGATCGTGTGTGTGTGTGTGTGTGTGTGTGTGTGTGTGAGAGATTCACCCCGGCCCGATCACGAGCTGGACTCGTCATCGCCAGCAAGTACCCTCCAGATGAGAGCAAGGCTCATTATAGTCGATCTCTCGGCACTGCCGAGACCTTTACACCACACACCTTGGTCCCCCTTGCTCAAAGGGTTACGGTAACCACTCCTTGTCAGCGGAAAAATCTCGGCCGGAGTGGAGCTCGAACCTCCGCTTGCCAGGCCTCGGAGCCTGGCAGCGCAGAGCTGTAAACACTGAGCTACAGGAGCGATATGTGTGTGTGTGTGTGTGTGTGTGTGTGTGTGTGTGCTAATTCGCGATGGACGTTTTCAGCACCACGGTCACAGCAGCCGGTGTGTACACGGACGTGTGGGCAGCGCCGTGGCCCTAACACGTCCGTACGCTTGCCTGTGCATTTCAAGCCGCTCACACCACCAGGCGTGTACACGCACGAATACATTCTTGCACACGTACAACACCATGTATGTACACGTATGTGTGTGCAGTGTGAAGAGCTCACAGAGGCATGTGTGTTCCTACTCACCTTAACTTGGCATGCATTCTTGGATGTGTATTTACGTGCGCCCCTCAGGCTGTGCCACTGCAAACTTGACGATTTTACGATGACTCTCTACTTTTATTTTGTCACTGTCGTTAGGCAGAAACCACACACACACACACACACACACACACACACACACACACACACACACACACACACACGGTTGTCTTTATAGTCACTGCGCCACGCAGTTAATTAAAGTATGTTTGTTGAGGTGTGTGAAATCCGTAAAGATGTTTGAAGAATTCTTGGAAGCTTCGTTAAAATTCCATCTTTCCTGCTTCTGGTAGTCACTTAACACTGCCACAGCCTGCACGAGGGTGATGATTCTTTATCTTGTCGTCGATGCAGGTTACCAGAATTATAAGGACGTCCTATTTGACCCTGAACTACGTATAGAGGCAAACAAGGACAGGACAGGCAATTCGGGGATGAAAATATTCGAAAGCGAGTTATTAGTTCAGTGCAATGCTTTATGTTCTGACCTTTACACTTTATTATATTTTTTTACGTATTTTTAGTCTAGCATATTCTCAATCATCCATAAAACAAAGGGTTATTCAGAGGTTAACTGGGATCAAAGGTATATCTAATTTAATGATATCCATGGACTACTCAGGACGGCGGGCAGTAAGTGATGTATGTTCTCAGTTGGACGGTATGCTCAAAGGTTACCGAGGTGGAGAGCCCGCCGGAACATGTTTTTCCTTATGTTCGAGTATACTTCCTCCAAGCCATAACACACCTACGTAGTTATGCTGTGGCTGTTACGGTGTGTGTGTGTGTGTGGGGGGGTTCTCTCTCCTCGTCCTATTCAGCCTATCAAAACGAAGAATGCGAGGCGATCTAATAGAAGTGTTTAAAATGTGTAAAGGATTCAGTGATATTAATGCGGAAGATTACTTTACAATTGATCGATCAAATAAAACAAGAAGAAATCACAATTTGAAGATAAGTGGTAAAAGATTCTCGTCGCACGAAGCTAAACACTTCTTCAATCGAGTTGTTAATGTTTGGAACTCTCTACAGTCTACCCTGTGATGTCGTTGATAGTACAACAGTTACGGCCTTTAAGAATAGATTAGACAAGTATGTTGAATCCAACCAGAAACTAAGATATTACTCATTGTCGTAATAACGTTAAGTTCTTTCGAATACTGGTGTCCTTGTCCGCTTTTATCGCCCGGTTAGTGGTAGCAGTAATGGTAGTTCTTTCCTCTTTCCTACATAATTTCCATGCAGTTTTTCCATGCTGCATGGTTGTTTTTCCTTTCCTGCTAGCTTTGGCTGGAGGGATGGGGGGTGGGGAGGAGCCTTCGCCTTTGCTGTCCTTCATCTTCCACCTTTGATTAGATAGTTAGTGTAGCTTGTCACAAACAGCCTCGTAAGGACCAGCAGGTCTGCTGTTGTTTGTTCTTCCTTTGTGTTTCTTTGTGTTTGTGTTCCTCCTCCTACCCCTCCTCCTCCTTCTCTTCCTCCTTTTTCTCCTTTTTCTCCTCCTCCTCCTCCTCCTCCTCCCCCTCCTCCACCTCCTTCTCCCCCTCCTCTTCCTCTTCCTCCACCTCGCACTCAGGGATCAATAATGTTTAGGCTTAAAAAAAAAAGAGTAGCCTCTGTTTTTTGCATTATCAGGAAAAGGAAAGATTAATTTAAACTATCAACCTTTCTAATCTCCCTCTGAATGGGGGAGAGGAGGAATGCCCAGTAAGGATCGAGGGCACTGCAGGCCTATCAGGAGTGCCAACCAGACTGATTTGAGCCTCTGGACCGCGGCGTGACGGCCACTATTTCTACCGCTTGACCTCTCCCCTCTTTAACCCTATCACCCTTGGCATGCTTCACCTCAATACCCTCTCCTTACCTCACCTCACCCTCGTCTCCTTGTCAGTTCCCCATTCTGTCTTTGTTACCCAGCCAGCTACGACCCCCCATGACTGACAGCTCTTGTGTTAGTCTTGTAGTGAAGCGTGAAGCGTGACGGGTTGTTTGTACTTCACTCATGACCCTCTCCTTGCCACAGCGCCCACACCACACACACCTCCCTTCACCCTCTTCTCCTTGTTTCCTCTCCGTTCCCCTCTTATTGCTGTCATTTAAGCCTGCCACCGCCTCCCATACCTAATAGCTCTTGTTTTAGGCTTTCAGTGAATAATGAGGCGTGACGGGTTATTTATTTGCCAGCGTTGTTGTTCATTAAAATAACATGATTGGTGAAATGTATTAATGTATCCAGTTTTGTGTAAGCGTTTATTTGTGCTAGGCTGCGCTGAAATGGTCCGTTTTCTGTGGCATCTAACGTTTTCTAAGACTTTGATGGGAGACTGTACACATGCGTTTGATAATTCCAGAAAAATTCTACTTGTGCCTTTAATATCTATGAAGAATTCCCTGGGTTAGTGGCAGAGCTGAGATGGGCCCCCAATCAGTTCAGTTGCAGGTAGACCCTCTCCTCTGGCTTTGTGGCGGGTGAAGGCAAAGTGTTGTCTTGGGACCCCGGCAGGCTGGTGTTGGTGGACTGTCTATGCCTGTCAGTCACTTATCTGTTTATGCATGAAGGTGCCATTTGCAGTATTCGTCATGGCTGGTATGAGAGGATCAATGATGAGCTCCGGGGGGCAGCATGAGCCAAGCAAGATGGCGCCACTATAAAAAGTTTGCCTGAGCCATAACGCCATAACGGGCTGGGGCCGACCATCAATCCCCACCAAGAAAGACTACCGGTGCCGAAGGCCGATTGAAAAAAAAAAGTACGAAAATTTCATGTTTGTGTAGCTCCAAGATGAGAACAAGGAAGGTACTGGCTAACGATTGCAAGCCCAGAACGTGATCAGACCATGGTGAATGACACACACACACACACACACACACACACACACACACACAGTCACGCACGCAGCGGAGGCAGAGGCGCTAAAAAGAATAAGGTTTGTTAAAGTCATGAACTCCATCGATTAAAAAGAGATTTACAGCATCATCAAAAAACAATATGCGAGGGAATAACGCCAATATCAATAAAGAACATGAAATATGGGCTGAAATATGAGGGTCGCGAGGGAGCCATTGTGAGAGGGGACGGGCGGCGTTCAGGAAGGCAATTCAGGGATTCATCTGACTTTGTAATTCATCAGCTTTTAATTTATAGAGAATGTCCCTCGAGCATGCGAACCTTACACTGATGAATACACTCAATCCCGGGCAGGTGTGTCAAGTGGACGCTGAAGATAGACCCCCTCCCCTTCTCTCTCTCTCTCTCTCTCTCTCTCTCTCTCTCTCTTATGACAATATTGAAATGGTTGCCACTTGATCTACGAAAATAACGTGATCTTGCTAAACTTACGTGTGTGTGTGTGTGTGTGTGTGTGTGTGTGTACGGGGAAGGGGATGTTATTAGGTTCAGCGCGCTCGTTTGCATATGTGAGAGAGAGAGAGAGAGAGAGAGAGAGAGAGAGAATCGTATTTATTTATATTTGGCGCTTAATGAGCTAATATGTTCAAATGATGACTAAATTACTTACTTATATATTTATTATTTATATGCGACATTACCATTCCAATGTAATGCAGTTACCGCCTAGAATGTATCGCTGTTAACATATTCAAACAATGGACTCAGAATATGTCAAATGCATTCAGCACAAAAAAGAGCTCGATAGATTAATATTCTGAATGGTTATGTATTTTCTGATGAAGAGTATTGTTTTAAGGTCTGGCCCGTCTTACCTCAGCACGCACTGGGAATTATTATCATTTTTTTTTCTCTCATTTCGACGTCTTTTTTCCTGCGGTTTTGCCAATAATAATACTTGCCCTACGGATTTGGATTTTAGTATCAATCAAGTAGCTTCAAGACAGGCTAGAATAGTCATTGCTCCTCCCTTGTTTGGTACGTATTTATAACATTTAAGATGGAAAATAAAGACTCAATAACGTTGCCTAAAAAGAAAATCATTAAATCAGAGGTCTTGGGACGTTTGAACTAGTTGGCCGTAAAACACGTACAGCGATGGAAGCCGCCGATCCTCATAGAAAATGGAGTTTTGTAGGGGACTCTAAAATGTATTTATTACGTATGTGATCGTGATGGCTCATTTTTAGTAATACTAGTTCCTGGGTTTAAGATGAATGTTTCGTTACCACAGCGGCCTGGTGAAGAGCGGAGGTGAGGGCGGGACTGTGACTGGCGACGCATTGCAGGTTTTCGTTAGGTTGTGGAGTTGTGTAGCCCACGTGTAGACAGACAGACAGATAGAGATTGATTCACTGAATAGATAGATTTATAGTCTGACAAACAGTTTTGTGCCTCCACAAGAGATCATCGATAGTGTTTCCGCTGACATTTTAGCGCAGGAGCTGCCGAGTCTGAGTTGTCTTCCGGGAGGTGTTCACGGAAATGGCCCAGAGGAAGGTTCAGGTGCACGGGACAGATAAGCAGCGCCGGGTAATACCAGCTTTGCCTCTGCCCCGGCCTGCCTTGGGTTTCCAACCTTGGCGCCCCCTGGCCGGGCCAAGGGGCGGCCCGGGAGGAGGGAGTCATCTGTCCCGGGCGCCCCGCCGTGGCAGCAGCCAATATCAGGACGTGGAGATCGAAAGCCCGATGCGTTATTGACGTTCTGCACGGTGTTTGTGAGTGTCGGCCGCGCCAGGTGCAAGCCCGTATTCCGAGGATCAGGCCGTCGTGTGGCGGGGCCGTGGAGGCGCCGCACGATCACTCCCACGGAGGGTCGCTGCCGCGGCTCAGGGTGTTGTGGCTGCACCAAGGCAACGGGACAAAGGGCGCTGATACGGCTTCTGTCACAGTTTCCTAAAAGAAGCGGATCAATCCTCTTAGAACTGCTTTTGTTCTTATCTTATGACGCCGGAATATTCTTTTATTAATCATAACGGACGAGACAACGAGTCACGCGATAATCCTTGCCCCGCTGCTAAACCTTCATGCTCAGTGAGCCGCCTCCTGCGTGCCGAATGTGCCTTCAGTGAGGCGGTGGCCGTGACTCGTCACCTCCAGCCCTCGTGCTGCCTTGCATGCGGCCCACCTGCAAATATATATATATATATATATATATATATATATATATATATATATATATATATATATATATATATATATATATATATATATATATATATATATATATATATATATATATATATATATATATATATATATATATATATATATATATATATATATATAGGTAGATAGATATATAGATAGATAGATAGATAGATAGATAGACATGTATTGCTATATCTGTTTATATGTATCTGTCTATCTATATCTATCAATACATGTCTGCGTGCAGTATGTAACATGAATGAGCAGCAATAACTTGGGCGCATGCAGCGGCTTAATTATCGCTATTGTTCTCGCCATCTTCAGCACCCTGTCACGTTAGTCCTCTCTGTCTCTGTTCCTCCTTCTCCTCTTTCTCCTCCTCCTCCTCCTCCTCCTCCTCCTCTTACACCTCCACCTCCACCTCCTCCTCCTCCTCTTCCTCTTCCTCTTCCTCTTCCTCTACCTCCTCCTCCTCCTCCTGTTCGCCCTCCTCTTCGTTCGCTCGCCCTTCGTCAGCTCGGCAAACACTGGTATCAGGTTTACCTGAACGGCCGGAGAGGATGAGGAAGGGTGTCGTGATGTTGGTGTTGGAGAGCAGCTCAGTCCATCGTGCCCTGCCTCCCTTCCCCTGCCTCCCTTCCCCTGCCTCACCTCCCCTGCCTCCCCTCCACCCTGGCCGCTCAAACATGAAACCTTCCCTTGCAAACACTCTGCTGCCTCCCTACCACATATTACCTTGCTTCCACTACACTGTTCTACGCACTGTTCCCCGCCTTGTAGGTATAACATGATTTTTACCCTTCCTTAGTACGCTTCCTTGCTTCCTCTCCCTTCCACACCTCCATACCTTACTGCCCTTTCAAACACTACTGACACCATACCACATATTACCTTGCTTTCTCTTCACTGTTCTATGCACTGTTCCCCGTCTTGTCCGTACCACATGATTTTTACCCTTCCTTAGTACGCTTCCTTGCTTCCTCTCCCTTGCACACCTCCATACCTTACTGTCCTTACAAACACGCTACCGACACCCTACCACATACGACCTTGCTCCCTTTCCCCACTATCTACTGCCTCCCTTTCATTTCATAGTGTCCATTGCCTCTCTTTTCTCCTTTCTTACCTTCTTCCTATGTATTCCTATGTATTCCTCTGCCTCTGTTTCTCGTCCCCACACTCACTAGTTTTCTGCACACTTCCCTGTCGCCTCTCTAACTCCAATGGCTCCTTCTTTCCCTCTTCTGTTTCAACACCACCCCTGTCAACACCACCCCTGCCCTCAACACCACCCCTGTCAACACCACCACTGCCCTCAACACCACCCCTGTCCCAACACCACCCCTGCCCTCAACACCACCCCTGTCCCAACACCACCCCTGCCCTCAACACCACCCCTGTCTCAATACCACCCCTGTCCCAACATCACCCCTGTCAACACCATCTCTGCCTAAATAGCCCCTCTCTACTCCAACACCATCCCTGTCTCAATACCATTCCTGCCTCAACACCTTTTCGCCAGAACACCACCCCTGCCCCCTCTCCACCTGCCCCCCCCCCCCTCCCCCTTATGCAAAGTTAACTCCGTCGGGGCACAAAAAAGCGGACAAACAACATCCCGAATTATAAATGCCCAATAAATCATAAATGTTGGCGCCGATTATCATAAACACATTAATTACCTGGAAATTGAAATAATGTATAACTTGTTTTGCTGGATTGTACACACAGACGCACAAACACACACGCACACACACACATAGTCTCTCTCTGTCTGTCTGTCTATCTATCTATTTGTCTATCTATCTATCTATCTATCTATCTATCTACGTCTCTTCCAAGTGTTGGGTAAGGTAAATTTCCGTACATCCCCCGTGAGTCCTCCTCCTCCTCCTCCTCCTCCTCCTCCTCTTCTGCTATCAAGGGAGGATCAGGGGCGGACAACGTGACCAAGAGGAGACACAGGCTCTCAATGTGTGTGTGTGTGTGTGTGTGTGTGTGTGTGTGTGTGTGTGTGTCCTGTTTGTCTATTTCACACACACACACACACACACACACACACACACACACACACACACACACACACACACACACACGCACGGACGCACAACACACTTCATATTTTCGTTGTGTTCGTGTCTCTGTCCCTTAACACCCACTACCTCCTCCACCTCCTCCCCCTCCTCCTCCTCCTCCTCCTCCTCTTTGCTGGTAACACTGCTTTTACACTCTAATTTCCACCTCCCGCACTTTACGTCCACTCTTTCTCGTTCTGCGGAATTATCATCCAGTTTATGCAAGGCCTTTTTTTATTTTTATTCTTTATTAATGTTATTACCTGAAGCTTCACGTCATTAGGTGTGTGAAATGGCCGGCGCAATGCCTACACATATTTTCTAATTGAATCCGGCTTAAGAGTGTGTGGGGCCAGGTGGTATTTTTGTTTTTTTATGGTAACGCTATTTTACCTCTGTTTATGTTCCCTTGATCGGCTTTGGTTCTTGCTTGCGGTGACAGACTCTGGTAAGCTCTTTATGTGTGATCAGTAATGCGTGTGTATATTCTGGGAGCTATAGTATTAATGACAGCTTGTTTGTTTTAGCCATTGTGCCATCGAAAGCCTGGAAATTAGTTTTACGTATATATATTAGTTAAGCACCATATGGACCTACCCTCTGCTATGGTATTGTCCCCACTCAAACAGTACCCTCATCACACTGCCAACACACACACACACACACACAGAAGGCAGCCCACGTCTCCTCCCTCACCCACCCTCCACCCCCCTCCCCACCCTGCTACCCCCACTTCCTGTTATGTCCACACAACGCTGCCCACTCTATATTTTTGTCTGCAAAGCTTCAATCATTCCCTTCCCTTATTTACGGTAAAGGAGATAGACCAAAGTTAACCTGTGAATGTGATAAATGTCCTGCAACGTGTTAGTCTCATAAAGAAAACAGAAAAATGACATAAGAAAACACTGAATTTAGTTCCATATGTGTTTTGAGATTCACCTCTTGAAATGCTTTAGAATCAGATGAAGGAGTAAATTATCTTGCTGTTTAGAGTTGGGAAAGGAATGAAAGATTGAAGATGTTGGTCTACTCTTGCATGGGAAAGTTGGACACCACAGAGGAAAGCTTACGAGACCTCACTTTCCTACTCCTTTACCCACTAAAACTCCCCCACTCCCCCTTTAGAGTTGACCAAGAGAAAGGGATGAAAGATTGAAGATGCTGTTGTACTCTTGCATTTAAAAGTTGGGCTTACATGACCACTTCTTCCACTCCCTTACCCACTAAAGCTCACCCACTCCCCTCTTAGAGTTTACCATGGGAAAGGGATGAAAGACTGAAGATACTGGTCTACTCTTGCATGGGAAAGTTGGACACCACAGAGGGAAGCTTACGAAACCTCACTCTCCAATACTCCCTTACCCACATAACCTCACTTACTCACCCCTTTAGAGTTGACCATGAGAAAGGAATGAAAAACTGAAGATGATGATATACTCTTGCGTTTAAAAGTTGGACACCACAGAGGGAAGCTTACGAGACCTCATTTTCCTACTCCCTTACCCACTAAAGCTCACCCACTCCCCTCTTAGAGTTGACCATGGGAAAAGGATGAAAGATTGAAGATGCTGATCAACTCTTGCATTTAAAAGTTGGACACCACAGAGGAAGGCTTACAGAACCACACTCATCCACTCTTTCATCCACTAAACCTCACCCACTCCCTTCCTTACCCACATAACCTCACCCACAAAACTTAACTCAGTCATCCATTACAACCCATTATTAACCCTCATCTACTCCCTCACTCGCCTTATAAACCTCACCCACTCCACCCCAAGACTCCCTCACCCTGCCCACTTCACCCCCTATCCTTCGCATCCAAATAACTAAACTCACTCCATGTCCTTAATTCCACCCAAACAACTCCGTCTACCCGTTGTCACTCCTGGAAAAAACTACTTATTCCGCGCCCTTCCACCCACTCCACCCCACCCTACCCAGCCCTTGTCCCCGCCCTGAAGTCAGTTTGGAAGCATCGGTGAAACAGTCCCACTCTTTACTTTCGGAACCCTCATTGCTGTTTCGTCCGCATCGAGTGTTTGAGGAAAGAGTGGCGGGGGCGGAAAATTGTGCCGGTCATGTTGGTCGAGGCAGCAAAGGCCCGGGAGTAATGGCTGGTGTATTAGGCAGCAGCGGGTGGCCGGTTGCAGGCGAGTCGCTACGCTGCAAAGTTTAAAATGAAATGGAGGGGAGAAGAGAGGAAGAGAAATTGGAATTCGCTTCTGTTTGTTAAGTTGTGTGCGTATTGGTGTGTATGTGTTGGGGGGGGGGGGGAGTCATGCGTGTGTGCGTAGGGGGGGGGAAGTCGTGTGTGTGTGTGTGTGTGTGTGTGTGTGTGTGTGTGTGTGTACATATCTGTCTATTTATTTATATACTCTCTCTCTCTCTCTCTCTCTCTCTCTCTCTCTCTCTCTCTCTCTCTCTCTCTCTCTCTCTCTCTCTCTCTCTCTCTCTCTCTCTCTCTCTCTCTCTCTCTCTCTCTCTCTCTCTCTCTCTCTCCACCGAAATTAAGAAAAAACTGACGCAGTACATCACGTTTAGGCTTTTATGTGTCACTCTCGCACACACACACACACACACACACACACACACACACACACACACACACACACACACACAATAAATATATACAAAAAAGAAAGAGCAACTGAGAGACTCCAACACAGGCAGACAGACAGACAGACAGACAGACAAACAGATAGAGACAGTCAACCAGCCAGACAAAGAGACGATCAAATAAATATAAAAGAAAATAAAGGATAAAAGGAGGGCGATCATATTTTGTTGGGCGAGGGGAGGCTCATCCTCGTGGGTCACGGCCTGGGCGCGGGTCGGCGGATCAGGGGCTCAGCAGCTCAGCACGCGTGATGGCCGCCTGATGGGAGAAGTGTTTGTCTCCAGGCGGCCGGCTCCCACTTCGAACCCCCCACATACATACCCCCTCCTCTCTCACCCCCCGTTTAAGCTCCAAATGGCTTCTTCATGGACACAAAGGGATATATTCTTAAACATTTCGGTGCCCAAGCTTGCGTAGTTGTGGTGGGCATTCTTATGGGTAGTTTTATGAGCCTGGCGGTAGTTTGATAAGTGTTTCCCCCCCCCCAAACACACACACACACCCTCCTCTCTCACCCCTCGTTAAGGCTCCAAGTGGCTTCTTCATGGACACAAAGGGATATATTCTTAAACATTTCGGTGCCCAAGCTTGCGTAGTTGTGGTGGGTATTCCTATGGGTAGTTTTATGAGATTGGTGGTAGAGTAAGAAGTGTTTGCCTCCCCTCCACACACACCCTCCTCTTTCACCCCCCGTTAAGGCTCCAAATGGCTTCTTCATGGACACAAAGGGACATTCTTAAACATTTCGGCCCCCACGCACGGATTTGACAAGGCGGAGTAGTTTTATGAGTCTGGTGGTAGTGTAAGGAGTGTTTGTCCACCCTCCTCCCTTGTCAAGACTCCGAGGGGCTTCTTCATGGACACAAAGGGACGTATTTTTAAGCCTTTAGTCGCCCAAGCTCAGATTTGGCAAGGTTTTCGTACTTGTGGGCATTTCCATGGGTAGTGTTATGAGCCTGGTGGTCGTCTCCCTCCTACCCCTCCCTCGTCAAGACTCCTTCTTCTTGACAAGGCTTTCGTAGTTGTGGGCATTTCCATGGGTAGTTTCATGAGCCTGGTGGTAGATTAAGGAGTGTTCGTCCCTTCCCTCCCTCGTCAAGACTCCGAGAGGCTTCTGCAGGGACACACAAAGGCCATATTCTTCGACATTTCGGTCCCCAGGTACGGACTTGATAAGGCTTTCGTAGGAGTTGTTTGTGGGTATTTCCAGGGGTATGTGTCTACCTTATTGTTATTATAGAGGCGAATCTGGTAGACAGGGAGAACTGCGGACACTATAACCCGCCTGTTCAGCTGCCCCCTAACACCTGAGACGCCGAGAAAGAGAGAATGAAAGTGAAAGTGATGGGATAGAAGGAGGAGGAGGAGGACAAGACGAGAGAGTATGACGACCACTCAAACATCACTACGGTCGACTCCAGACTTTGCGCATTTAGTCAGTAGGATATTCGTGCTAATGATTGACCTTTAGCATCCTATTTTGATTTTCTACTTACCTCAAGACGCTTCTGTTCCCATGACGACCACTCAAACATCACTAGATCCTCTCCCCCTTCCTTCTCCCCCCTCAGGGCATTCCTATCGACGGACACGAGCTCCCCCCTAACTCCATTCCGTCCCGTCGTCTTAAATCTGGCCATTGTAAATTCCCGAAAGTTTTCTCCAAGCCGACGGTGAACAACTTTCCGAAAATTGTGTTGCACTCTCTTACCCGTTTCTTTATGCGGCTTCCAGTTTTCCTTTGTCGGTTTATCGCTGCAGTTCTTTCACGGTTCGCATATTTGTAACACCTGCGATCTGCCCTGACGCGATATAGAAGAGGAGGTTGTATGGAAGTCGTCAACAGCAGCATTCACAGAGATTTACTGCATTGTGAAATCCTATGCTGCAAAATGTACTGGGTCACATCGCGGAAGCCAGTTTGTTCCAGCCGAAGTTGACCTCCATTCGATATTGACCTCTTCTATTCGAAATTGACGTCTCTTCCATCTGAAATTGACTCCTCTCAAGCTGACCACACTTCCATCCGAAATTGACCTCACTTCTATCCGAAAATGACCTCACTTCTATCCGAATTTGACCTCACTTCTATCCGAAATTGCCCCCCATCCGAAACTGACCCCCATCCGAAACTGACCTCCATCTGAAACTGACCTCCATCTGAAACTGACCTCCATCCGAAACTGACCTCCATCTGAAACTGACCTCCATCTGAAACTGACCTCCATCCGAAACTGACCTCCATCTGAAACTGACCCCCATCCGAAACTGACCTCCATCTGAAACTAACCTCCATCTGAAACTGACCTCCATCTGAAACTGACCCCCATCCGAAACTGACCTCCATCTGAAACTAACCTCCATCTGAAACTGACCTCCATCTGAAACTGACCCCCATCCGAAACTGACCTCCATCTGAAAGTGACCTCCATCTGAAACTGACCTCCATCTGAAACTGACCTCCATCGGAAACTGACCTCCATCGGAAACTGACCCCCATCGGAAACTGACCCCCATCGGACACTGACCTCCATCGGAAACTGACCCCCATCGGAAACTGACTTCCATCGGAAACTGACCCCCATCTGAAACTGACCTCCATCTGAAACTGACCTCCATCGGAAACTGACCCCCATCGGAAACTGACCCCCATCGGAAACTGACCCCCATCGGAAACTGACCTCCATCCAAAACTGACCTCCAGAGCCCAATGCCACTCCCCTTCTTGCTTCTAGGCCACTCATGCACACTGCCTCCTATACCCTAATGCTCCTGCCCTAACCCAAGCTGCTGTTATTGCACATACTATCATTGTTATTGTTATTTTGTCATTTTTTGGTAATTTTCTCTTTTTTAATTTTGTCATTTTGTTATTTGTCATTTTTTTGTTATTTTATCATTTTTTTGTTATTTTGTCTTTGTTGTTGTTGTTATTGGTGGCGAGTGGCATAAACGTACGTGTGTGTCTGGGAAGGGCTGGACGGAGGATGAGTCTCGTTAATATTCTATGGCCTGGTTATACGTTGATATTTAGGTGGGATCAAAGAGCCAGTGTTGCCACGTCTGTTCACCTCTCTTCCCGACACTATCAGGAGTCAGTAAAAATATCTCCCGACTACATTATGATACGTGTGATATTTTGTGGCTGGGTGTGGTGTGATGTGTGGCATGGTGTGTGGTGTGGTGTGTGGTGTGACTGTGTTTCATTTCTCCCACTGTACTGCTGAAGAGGTGAGGGGGAGAGGGGGTGGAATCACAGTCGGGGTCACAATCTTAGGTTGGTATTATAAGACACTTTTGCCTCTCATATCAGCTACTTTTAAGGGCCAAAGAGGGGGTCATTCGGGTTCTAATGAGTGTTTCTTTATGTCCGCAGTACAGAAGAAGAGTCAAACTACTACCAGGGTCATAAAACTACTACTGGAAATGCCCACGAAAACCTTGTCAAATATGTGTTCTTGGGCGACGAAATATCTTACAATACGACCCTTATTAAAATTTCCTGGAGTTGAGTCGGATTCGATTATTTTTATACCCGATTCCACACTCATGTAGGAAAGGTCACCAGTACACCAGCAAGGTTCTCACAAGGCACTGATGGCCCAGACGTGTTCTCCGGCGTGTGTGATGGCAGTCTGGGAGCAGCCCGGCGTGGTCAGCACCTTTAAGGACGCTGTTCACCCGTGCGAGACGTTCAAACGGGAAATCTCAAAGTGGTCAATGAGTGTAATGGAGACTGCCGAGATCAAGGCTTTGTTTTGTGTGCTAAAATTCGGCGCGGGCGGGGAGTCGCGCCGCCACACTGACCGGGGGGCGAGGAGGGGAGCGAGGCGGGATTGTGGTCCTCGGGAATGTTCTCTGGGAGGAAATGTAATGAGAAATTGATTAAAAGGATAAAGTTGGTGATTACGAAAATGATTTGGGAATGTTAATTGATTAGTGAAATATTGTTGAGAGAGAGAGAGAGAGAGAGAGAGAGAGAGAGAGAGAGAGAGAGAGAGAGAGAGAGAGAGAGAGAGAGAGAGAGAGAGAGAGAGAGAGAGAGAGAGAGAGAGAGAGAGAGAGACAGACAGACAGACAGACAGACAGACAGACAGACACACAGACAGACAGACACACACACACACACACACACACACACACACACACCTCCTCCTCCCTCCTCCCCCTCCCCCTTTTTGCACCGCCTCTAAAACCTGCAGGAACTCCCCCCCAAAAAGCAAAAAGAGGGATACCGCCATCGGAGCAGCAACAAGTCATATAAGTAAAGTCGCCAGCAGCAAGGGAAAGGAAAGGTCGCCTCCGCCCCACTACATTAAAATACGATAGCAGTCATTCTTTCCAGACGTATCATGGAGATTTATAACTTCGGCGGGGCGCTCTGCTGCTCACCCCTTCAACAAATAGCATTGCTTCTCTTCCAGGCGAGAGGTTCTGCCGCCCATAAATTCCTTGCAACTGAACCTGACGGACGCCCCAAGTTGGGAGCATTACAGTGCAGGCCTGTTGGGGGCAAGACAAGGAGGCAAGGGGTGGACAGGAAGGGAACCGCTGCCCCCCGACGCTGCAGCCACTGGGGATGTTGGACTGGGGTTTGGGCGGGGGAAGACATGCTGGGTGCGGTGAGGAAAGGTGGGATATTCAGTCATGAGGGGAAGCTGGGAGTAAGGGTTTGAGGGGAACTGGGAGTGAGCGGTTGAGGGAAGCAGGGAGTGAGCAGGAGAGGGAAACAGAGAATGAGGGTTTGAGGAGAGCTGGGAGTGAGCGGTTAAGGGGAGCTGGGAGTGAGGGTTTGAGTGGAGACAGGAGTGATGGTTTGAGGGGAACTG
Source organism: Eriocheir sinensis (assembly GCF_024679095.1). NCBI lineage: Eukaryota > Metazoa > Arthropoda > Malacostraca > Decapoda > Varunidae > Eriocheir > Eriocheir sinensis. Next base: position 5,268,584 of record NC_066542.1, on the reverse strand, counting down.
GGAGTGAGCGGTTGAGGGGAGCTGGAAGTGAGCGGTTGAGGGGAGCTGGGAGTGAGGTTTTAAGTGGAGATTGGAGTGATGGTTTGAGGGGAGCTGGGAGTAATGGAGGGGTGCTGGGAGTGAGCGTTTGAGGGGGAGGTGGGAGTGAGTGAGGGTTTGAGGGTAGCTGGGAGTGAGTGAGGGAATCTGGGAGTAAGCTGGTGAGGGGAACTGGGAGTGAGAGGGTGAGGGGAGCTGGGAGTAAGCGAGCGAGGGAAGGTGTGAAGCCTCTTGAGTTCGATTGTTGAGATGTGGGTCGCGCATTCAGAGCAGGAAAAGTGTGGCTCTGAGTCGGGATGGGGAGTGCCTGGACAGAGACGGATGGCAGGGAAGAGTAAGGAGCCGGGCGAGGAGTGAGTTAAGGGAGAAGAAAGATGAAATACCCACCTCTGGAACCCCCCCATGCACGCGTCTCAGCGCCGATTCAAGGTTCTCTAAATGGGGGCTTTTAAATGAACCACCTGTTTTAGATTCGCTCGGTAATTATTGAATACGGAAACACAACCTTTGCTCCTATTCGCTGTTACAGATAATCGATTACCGACCACTTTTAGGAGAGTATATGTTAGTTATGTGGGTCATGCGTCGCCCCCTCCTTCCCTGTCCCTCCCTTTTTCCCTCTCTCTCTGACCCCGGGTTCGAATTTCGGCAATGTTTGGACAGTTGACCGACGTTTGGCAGCCCGTGTCTTTTCCCTCAGAGCTGGAGGTGATGGAGAGAGAGTTATTGTATTTCCTGTATGGTTATTAATCCCAGTGTTCGCGTGCCTTGTGTCCTGCTGGGAAGGTGTGAGACGCAGGAAAGTAAAGGTGAGGAGACGAGAGGGAAGGAAGATTACTATAGGAATATACACTTGATAATTTTCTTCCTTCGCGATATGTCCTTTTCGCATCCCTTATAGGACACACCTGAGCTCCGTCACCTGCAGGATCATTAACTACCTGTGGATGGACCTTTTAGATGGCATGGAGGAGGCAGGTGAAGGGGAGAAGTACGAGTGGAAGAGAGAAGATCAGATGGAGAGGTGGAACTGAGAGAGACGTGAGGCAGTTGGGTCTGGAGGAGGAGGACGCAGAAGACAGAAGCTACTGGCGACGAAGAAGAGGACGGAGGATGAACATTTTAGTTGCGTTAGTTAGCGTATGTGTGACCTGGTTCTCCTCCTCGCTGGTCGTTCTTCAAGTGCGTTTGCTCTCCACGACGAAGCTCAAACATATTATTCCTCACGGTTTTCCTCAAATTAATGTCTGGCTGCTTCCCTCTCCCTCTCTCTCCTGTGACCATCGCTCTCGTGTTATTTCTCACACTCTTCGGTTCCCTGTGTTACCTTCAGTTAGCTTTAGTTTCCCCTGTACCTCTTGCTCCCAGTCTTTGTATCACCCGTTTCTCCCTTGTCCTGTTTCCGTTGTTTCACTTTCTCTCTCTCCCTTCCTCTGCGAATTATTCCCATCTGCGTTCCTCCCTTTTCCTGTTGCTCATTCCTCGTTCTTGTCTGCCGCTTGCTACCATCGCTTGTTTCCCCGTTCTTCCTTCCTCTCTTTCTCTTCTCATTTCTTCTTCGTTGCGGACTCGTTACTGCATCCTGCATTGATCTTTCTTGCTGTTTATTTCCATTTCCGTTCCTCCCTTTTCCTGTTCCCCATTCCTCGTTCGCTTGTTCCCCCGTTCTGCCTTCCTTTCTTTCTCTTCTCATGTTTTCTTCGCGGCGGACTCTTCCACTTCCTACCATCGTTTGTATCGCCAATCTTCCTTCCTCCCTTTCCTTCTTTTCTCATGCTCTTCACGGCGGACTCTTCACTGCCACCTCATTGATCTTCCCGTGATGAAATTCCTGCCGCCGAGTGTTAAGAGAATACTTTGCCTTCTTTTACTCCATTCCAGCGCCTCATCGTCCTCCCTCGGCCTCCGTCCCAGCTGTCATTATCGTCATTGTTCCGGCTATATCTGTCTTCATCATCTCGCCACCACCGCCGTCGTCGCTGCTCGCATCTCCGCCACCCGGAAAAAGAGTCATATTTTCAGTATTCAGCGGGCAGTGCGTGAGGTCATTCTTCATCCTCGTCCCGCCAGCCACCAACACCATTCCGCCGCGCCCGAAGTGACTCCCGCCGCCCCCATCAACAATTCAATGCCTACTTGGTTATTCCTCTTGGTTTCGACCCGTGGAGTTTCTTTTTTTAATAGCAATATATTCTTTCATATCTTAGCTCCCGTCATGTGAATAATTTAGGCTTAGTTTTAGGCATTTATGGAGCGTTGGACCTAAACTGAAGCAGATCGTCTCGATGATGTATTATTAAAAATGTTGGTGAGGATGATGTCGAGTCGCTTATTTTATTATGGCCGCTCAGAGCCGCAGCTGTGAGCCGTCAAGGAGGCGGCGCCCGTGTGCCTGGAGGGCCGTAACAAGGCTGCAGCGGAAATGAGGGCAAGGAGGGTGTGCTGCGTGGCTGACAGGCAAAATCCTAATAGATGTGAGCTTGACGGCGAGGCGGCTGGCGCTGGTGTGGGTCGTCCCCAGCCAGTCGGCCAGTCAGCAGGTCAGCCAGTCAGCAGGTCGCGATGCCCAGGCGAAATGACTGTGCTTGTCGAGTTCATATTTAGACGTGAGAATTTATGGCACGAGTCACCGGCCCCGGCCAGCAGCAGCCAATCTCAAGTCAACGAGAGGCGGACGCGGATATAAATTTTGCCCTTTTTCCCCCACGTACGGGTGTTATTGGCGGCGGGACGAGTCACCCGCCGGGCCGCGCGCCGCCCGGCGATTTATGGTGTGGTTGGCGGGGCGGGGCGCGGGGAAACTCTGCACACGCCTGATTTATTTTAAGCAATAAACTCTGCTATAAATCGGTTTCAAAATTTATTATCGTGGTGTGTTGTAATAAATGAATCAAGCAAGTTGTCGCACCTACACAGCGAGAGGCAGGCGGCTCGGCTGCTGCTCACTTGATATGAAAACCGGCAATAAATTTTGTCTCCCCAAGTAAAAATTCATCTCATAAATCTCGTAACAAGGTGGACAGGTGGCCCTGCGCCTCCTCCAGGAGAAGGACGGCCCCGCAGGAGGCGCTCGTCGCCCCAGCAGGGAGTGGAGGCGTCCCTTCCGGCGGCTCTCCTATGTGGCGGCGACCTGCTCCTTAAAGTTGACCTGGAGATCTGCAGCGTCAGGGAGTATGGCAAGAGCTTGTAAACCCAGGATCCGCCGGGCCGGGAAAGGTCAGGGAGGGGGAGGGCCGGCAGGGGGGGGGGGTTCAGGGACGCAGCGGAATTATGGCTGTGGCTGCAAAGGCTTCCAAGACTCGTCCCTCCACGTGAAATCGTAATTCCTGTCCTAACGCCGAGGATCTCTAAACAAGACATTTTACCTGTTGCCGTTAACGGATGCGAGGGACACAGGAGCGGCCCACCTGAGTTAAGTGTCTCCGGAGGGAAGGAAAGCGCGCAAGAAAACTCCTGGAAATGTGTACGTCTGTATTTTGTTACTGGAACGACCCAAGTCCACGGCGTTGCTATTAGCGCGGCGGATATATGCAAACTGCCCCCTCTTCTTTGTTTTGTGCATCTCCTGACCTACCCCGCACTACTACTACTCAGTGTTGCCAGATTATCGTATTCACCATATTGTATTCATCCATTTTTAAGCCTCAAACTCTCGTTCCTACACAAATGACGATCGAAAATTGAAGTTAGCGTTAAAACTCTTAATTATTGACGTTTCTTTGTGCTTTTTTGCTATAGTTATCGGTCAGAAACTACGAAAATACAATCTGATGAGTACGATAATTTGGCAACGCTGTTACTCCTGCTCCTACTGCTACTCGTTAAGTGTTGTGGATTTGTGTTGCTGCTCGTCGTATCGTGTATCTCGTACCTGGGAGTGGCGTGTCGTGTGGTGTTTCTGTGTATATTGAGTGTTGTCATCGGCGGGAGTGTTAGCAGGCGGCGTGTAACTTGACGTGGTGGCTACAGTGACGAGTCTCTGTAGCGGGTTGAGTCAGCTGAATCGTGTCACCGGAATGTCCAGGCGTGTGTGACATTAATTCATTGTACACTATTCCTGCAACGTCGGAGTTTCGTTGCATGGTGTTTAAACATAGAATACTAAAATAATGTATACTAATGCACGTGAAAGTGAAGAATTAGATAAACATAGACAGACACAGACAGACAGAACTCATACATACCAAATGACACTCAGATAAACAAACAAATTTAATTAAGTGTTGCCCCAAAAATGTACGTGAAAGGGAAGAATTAGATAAACATAGACAGACACAGACACAAACAGACAGAACTCATACACACCAAATGACACTCAGATAAACAAACAAATTTAATTAAGTGTTGCCCCAAAAATGTACGTGAAAGGAAAGAATTAGATAGACATAGACAGAGAGACAGACACAGACAGACAGAACTCATACATACCAAATAACACTCAGATAAACAAACAGATTTAATTAAGTGTTGCCCCAAAAATGTACGTGAAAGGGAAGAATTAGATAGACATAGACAGAGAGACAGACACAGACAGACAGAACTCATACATACCAAATGACACTCAGATAAACAAACAAATTTAATTAAGTGTTGCCCCAAAAATGTACGTGAAAGGGAAGAATTAGATAGACATGGACAGAGAGACAGACACAGACAGACACATACCAAATAACACTCAGATAAACAAACAGATTTAATTAAGTGTTGCCTCAAAAATGGTTAAGTTCTATTTACCTTTCGTTCTTGAAGAGTTATTTTGCCTCACATTTACTGTATTTCGTTATTCTTTACTCAACATTGACGGTCTGCTCTCCCCTCCCTCTCCCCCCCACTACCCTCCCTTCCCTCCCTTTTCCCCTTCTTCGCCCCCTCCACTTTTTGCTTCATAGCCTTCCTCTCTCCCTTCCTTTCTTACCTTTCCTTCCTCCCTTCCAAAATCCCTTTCCTCCTCTTTCTCTTTTCTCGACTCCTTTCCTCCCCTCTCCTCCCTCCATTCCTTTCCTCCCCTCTCCTCCCTCCATCCTTTTCCTTCCCTTCCATTCCCCCATTCTTACCTTCCCTTCCTCCCTTCCAAAATCCCCTTCCTCCTTTCTCCATTCCTTTCCTCCTCTCTTTTCCCTCCATTCCTTTTCTCCCCTCCCCTTCCTCCATCTTTTTCCTTCCCTCCCCTTCCTCCATTCCTTCCCTCTCCTCTTCTCCCTCCATCCATTCCTATCCCGTCCCTTCTTCCATCCTCTTCCTCCCATTTCTCCTTTCATAAGTCTTCTCCCTTTCTCCTTTCATCTCTATCCTCGTCTCCGCCTCACGCAGTTACTATAAAAAAATTCAACTACATAAACTAGCAGGAACTCTAGTCTGTACACTGAATAGCCCCAGAAGTCTTGCCCCTCCCTCACCACCCCCTTTCCAAGATAACATTGCTCCCTAACACCAAGCTCATTTCATCTAACGGTTCTAACCAATCACATCCCACAGCTATGGAGGAGGGGGGGGACGGGGCTTGTGGGGCAGTTCGGGAAAGAATAAAGAATGAGAGGCTTGAAGAGAGGTCAGTTGTCTTGATACTCACAGTGGGATCTCTTGTTTTGCTGGTTTGTGTTGCGTCATATGTACCGTAGAATGTTTTTTATCATGTGTGTGTGGGTGAGTGGGTGGGTGTGCCGGCTGTGTGTTGCGTTATATTGGCCCGGTGTTGCTTGCTTCATGTTCCGCCAGATGTTGCGAGTGTTGAATATTGCTTCGCTGTGTTGTGTTTGTGTTGTCGGACCTGAGAGTTGTGCTGCGCCTGTGTTGTTTTGTGATGCTTTATTTTCATGGGATTTGAGTTTGTTGTGTTGCATTGTGCTGCATTTCACTCCTTGTTAGCTATGTGTTACATTTGTGTTGTGATAGTGTTATAGTGTTAGTGATAGTGTTAGTGTGCGTGTGTGCGTGTGTGAGTGTCTGTGAGTGTGAGTCTGTGTGTGTGTGTGTGTGTGTGTGTGTGTGTTTACGTCTCCATATATAAACTATCTTTAGGTAACAAGTAGTGGTTGCGAGTGACCGCGGGATATGAAACCTATTTTTACCTATACGAACCCATTATTCAACTCCAAGGATCGTAATGGCTTCCAACTAACCACACGCATCTATGTCCACAACGGTTACTCCACTCAGCTTCCTCCACTCGGCCACTCGAAGTACTGTCTTGAGTGGTCCCCTGTCTTAACGTAGCCAAGTCTTCCATCCCGGAGATATTGCCCGCTGGAAAAGTAAGACAGCATATACAAGCTCCCCAGGTATTGACGGCGCCACTTCACCTTCCGTTCCAATCCAAGCTTTCTGACGTTTTCGAAAATGAGATTTGCTGAAGAACATTTTCCTCGCTGCTTTGTGATGTTGAC
>NC_066542.1:5249662-5257162 GCF_024679095.1 Eriocheir sinensis | reverse complement strand
TACCCCACACCTGCCGCCTCGGTGCGTGTCAAGGCGTCTCCGCAGCCAGAAAAGAAGCTGAAACATGGGGTGTGGAAAGGCCGCATCCCCATCCTTGAGGGAAAACAAAAGACTTAGCAGGAGAATACATTTTACGTTGGTGAAAGGAACACACTAAAGGAGAAATGTATTAAAGATGAAAATGTGTTGACAGAAGCTCATCTTGAATTAAATGTTCGTGATCAGGCTGTGACTTACTCCAAACCAACAAGCATTAGCTACCTTAGAGAGAGAGATAGATAGATAGATAGATAGATAGATAAATAGATAGACAGAGAGAGAGAGAGAGAGAGAGAGAGAGAGAGAGAGAGAGAGAGAGAGAGAGAGAGAGAGAGAGAGAGAGAGAGAGAGAGAGAGAGAGAGCATGATTTAATAGGATCTGAGCTCTTGCTGTAAAAAAAAATCTTCATCACACACGAGGAAAGGTTGCAACACTCACTCTGTCGCAACACACACACACACACACACACACACACACACACACACACACACACACACACACACACACACGTCTTCCACTCACTCTCTCTCGTTTTCCCTCTTAAATGTTCCTCTTGATTTCACACCATTCTTTGTATCTGCCATGTCAGGAAGTTCAGGTTTACAGACCATCGCTATCTGTGCATATGATTAAAGTAAATGGAGAAATTCGTATGTGTATGATACCTCATTCCTTCTACGGTCTCCTCTTGGTCAATGTGGACTTATGATTGTTTTCTTTTCTACTAAATATCTTGATTACTCCTTCCTCAGTTTGCATCTTTCTCCTTCTCCTATTTCGAAAGTTCCCATTGGAGTAAGACACGCCTGCTTGACTTGATATAAAAATTGGGTCTGAAGTATGTGAGTGATGGAGATCAGAGGAGCGTGTGTTTACCTGACGGCACTATACTGGCCACTGTTATTTATATACCGTGTTAATTAGTTCACCTCTATAGGAAACACAAACAAGGGAGTCAGGATGTAGGAGAAAGGCAGTGAAGGAGAGTCTATCCCGTGTGTGTTTACCTGACGCCGCTACTGCCCACCGCTCGTTATATACCGTCTTTACTAGTTTAACTCTATAGTAAACACGAACAATTGAATCAGGATCTAGGAGAAAGGCATACGGGAAAGTGTAAGGCAGGGGAGGAGGGTCTATCCACTGTGTGTTTGCGTGGCGCCGTCCTGGGTTGGTGGCCGGTAACCCTCGGCGGCCCCCTCTCAGCCTGCCACTCTGTCCCCCGCCACACAGCCCAGTAATATTAGCTTGCCGGCGTCCATTACTCAGGGGCGTGTTGGTGGTGTCAACACTCACCGCTCCTTCCTATAAGGGGGGCCGCGTGCCCTCACACACACACACACACACACACACACACACACACACACACACACACACACACACACACACACACACACACACACACACACACACTTCTATACTCTTTTTTTATTGGGGCAGTGATTAGCGGGCTTTTTTTTTTACCGTTGAGCTGCTTCCTTTACTGTAAACACATACACACACACACACACACACACACACACACACACACACACACACACACACACACACACACACACAAACACTGGAATGTTTTGAGAAAGCATTAATCAAAGAAAATAATTGCGGATTTGTATTATATATCAGTGTTTCCCGCCCCTTTCCCACGTGTATACCACCTTCTTCACGTCTCTGTTACCCCCGCGTCATCAAGTGTAAATATTGCACAGAAGCAGACGAGGGTTGCTAAAAATACACCCCAGACCGTTAGCAGAGATTACATGGCCGATGGTGATGGCAGCTCGCTCGCCGCCTGGGTGTGTGGCGTGCATGCGGCTGCTCACAAGCCTGTTTTGTGAATGATTATTAGAAAACGAAACGATGAGCTAATTGGAAAGTGATTTTCCTATACATGTTCTTTTTTTATGATAATTTTCTGTATCCTATGCCCTGAAATTACGGCACTAGGAACAGCAACGATGATAATGATTGTCATGATAATTGAAATTAAAACTGATGGCGGCAATGATCATTCTCCTCATGCTAATTGTCGTCACGGCCGTGTTAGCATGGCCGTTCATTATAAAGACGCGCCAGAATTAATTTCCCATCTATTTCGCGCAGCATTGCCGAAAAGAGATATTTTAACATTTTTATGCTCAGGACATTTTAAACTTGAAGCTCTATTTTCGACAACGCTTTCAGCCTTTCCGCCTTTTCCGAACTTTTCTCTGTTTTGTTTATGCTAGAGCAGCGTTTTTCGACTTCCTTTGTCGCCGTAAAATTAGTTTCTGCTTTTTTTCTGTTATGACTGATGCTAATGTCTCACTGTCCCTTCGAGCTGTACTGTACTTCGATATATTTGTTACACTCTTTGTTCTAGCTATGCAATATGAGGCTTTCCAAAACATGTGTCAAGAAGAGAGGATTTTTACGACCTCTATATTGATATCCTTTCTGTATCTTCTTATTGCTCAGGACATTTTAAACTTGAAGACCTATTTTCGAAAACGCTTTCAACTTTTCCAATCTAATCTGATCGCACTTTTCCAAACTTTCTCTCTTTTGTTTATGCTAGAGCAGCGTTTTTCTGCCTCCTTTGTCCCCGTAAAATTAGTGGAGAGGGTTTCTATTATGACAAATGTTGCTGTCTTTTCGAGCTGTACTTTGTGTAATTTCTTGGTTACACTCTCTGTGTCCTAGCTGTGCAATATGAGGCTTTCCAAGAACATGTGTTAAGAAGAGACGAGTTTCACAACCTCAATATTGATATCCTTTCTATATCTTTGTGTTATTTCCTTGTTACACTCTCTATGTTCTAGCTGTGCAATATGAGGCTTTCCAAGAACATGTGTCAAGAACAAAGGAGTTTTACGACCTCTATATTGATATCCTTTCTATATCTTTGTGTTATTTCTTTGTTGTACTCTATGTCCTAGCTGTGCGATAAGAGGCTTTCCAAGAACATGTACCAAAAAGAGAGGATTTTTACGAACTCTATATTGATATCCTTTCTATATCTTTGTGTTATTTCTTTGTTACACTCTCTATGTCCTAGCTGTGCGATAAGAGGCTTTCCAAGAACATGTACCAAAAAGAGAGGATTTTTACGAACTCTATATTGATATCCTTTCTATATCTTTGTCTTATTTCTTTGTTGTACTCTATGTTCTAGCTGTGCGATAAGAGGCTTTCCAAGAACATGTGTCAATTAAGAACAGAGGAGTTTTATCGACCTCTATATTGAAATTGGCATCTCTTATTGCTACTCCTTACTTTTTTATTTTTGTGGGAGCGGCGAGTAGCGGGCTTTTTTTGTACGCTTTGTGTTGCCCTTGAGCCGCATTCTATGATGTATAAAAATAAAAATAAATCCTTTCTGTATCTTCTTTGTGACGTTTATCAGAACAGTAACCTCTAGGCAGCCGATACCTATCCTTCAGAACATTTTTATTTTCTCGTTCAGCCTTTGCACTGTATCCTTTACCGTAAACAGACTTTTCTTAGGAATATGTTATGCACCAAACTATTCGTGTTCTCAAGAAAATAACGTTACCTTTCTCTTTTCATTCCAGGTAAAGGACTGAACATCACGCAGCTCACGGGGTTGTAGTCAGGAGGAATCATTTTTCGTTCTATAATAATAACTAACAGTAGTAGTAATAATTATATAATACTCAAACTGGTAAAATAGTGAGGAACAATTATGGTGGTGATGACGGTGATGATATAATGATAATAATAATGATAATGATAATAACGATGATGATAATAGCAATAATGATTTAAACAACAATTACTACTTCCGATAACATTACTATTGCGATACGAATAATTAAATGATGACGATATTAATATTGATAATGATAATGGGAAGGGACATGAAAGGCAACACGGAGGTAATGAATCGCGTGTATTCCAGACTACAATAGTTTGCCTAATGCGAGACTATTGCGGAATACTCGCTCATCGCTACGCCTTTCCCAACCTGTCGAAAGTATTATAATCATTAATAATTTCATCCCCAGTGGCAGTAGCACGTCAGCAGTGGTATAACTATGATTTGGGATAGATGTTCTTTGTGATTTGACGTGTGTTGACGCCGTGGTCATTCCCAAACCTCATGTAAAAATTATTTGGGTTTTTGCTATCCCATCCGATCCTTTGGGGGACCTTCGTCAGATCATCAGACTTTTTTGGGTGTGTTTATATATGGAAGTGTGACTCAATATTCATGAAAATTTGCATGTTCGAAAAGTAACTGAGTGAGAGTTGAAACGGACGGAAATAGAACCTTGTGTAGAACTTAACTGCTATTTTTATTATCTCGTGCTATTAGTATCGAAAGGTTATTAGAGAAAAGCAATACGAGGGTCCAGTCCCGAGTAAGGTAAAGCAGAATTGTCTAAAATCGAAAAGAACGTCGATGAAAGCCCGAAGTAAGAATTTGAATACAGACAATAATTCATCTAAGAGTGTTCGTCAAGGAGTCTTAGCACCTATACGTAGCAATGTGAAGCTGAACAGGTGTGCGGCGCGGAAATTAATGTCGAGTGTGAGAACTGTGGAAATTATATGGAAAGTGTAGTGAGAAAGTGTTATCGGGTGCCGTGTGTAGGTCGACTGGACGCCTGCCTATATTCTTGTATCATTGTGCAAGGTCTAACACGAGGGAAAACTGAATTAAAACTTTTCAATGGGTGGTAATGACTGTTTGATTGAGTTTTAAGAATAACACCGTCCACAAAACCTCAGGCCCTTTAACAGTACAGAGAGAAGCCTTTCATGCAAAACCCAACGAAATAGTTACAGGTCTTGGACGAAGTTAACTGAATTTTTATGAATAAGCTTCTTAGTTGAAGTTATGTTGCCATAGATCGTGTTGTGGGTGAAATTCCTTTGCGCACAGACCTCTTAAATTACAATCCCCACTTCTCTTTGTTCCATGTATGCAGTTATTTCTCACAGTCAACAAACTCTAACTCATTTTTGCGTTTGTGTATAGATTAAATTGTGCACCTGCTCTAAGACAAGGTACTTTCTTATTTTCTTTAATGCGTGTGTGGAGGAGGAAACTAAATGATGATAGCCACAAAAGGAGAGACGAACTTTGAACGGATGGTTTCTCAATCAGTGAAGTGCCCGGCGATGGCGCAAATGATAGGGAGCGGGCGAGGGAGCGTGGCTGAGGGGCGAGTGATGGAAGGGAGAACTACTCGCGGATGACTGGCCACTCTGCTGTTTGCTGGAAGGATAAGAAAAAGGAAAAAAGTATATTGCGTCTTACCTTTTGCTGGGGTCGAATATGTGATCAGAAATGGACGTCTTATGATATAGTTGTGATTCCCAGCGTGTCGAAAATGATGTTTGGTGGAAAAATGAGAAAAAGGAAAAAAATAATATAACTACGTCTCAGGAAACAGGAGAGAAATGGACGTCTTAAGATTTACTTGTGTTCCCCAGCGTGTCGAGAATGATGCTTAGGTATTTTACTATTATTTTTACAAGCTTCCCTTAAAGAGCAACATCCATATTTGTCTTAACTGACTATATTCATGTCAATCCCAGCGCGGTATGACTCTTCTGTGAACCACCTTAGAGTTAGAAACCTTCCCCGTGTAGTCATTCGGCATTCAGTCATTAAAGAACGTGTAGGAGTTATCGCACAGAAGGAAGAGCCGCAGAGTCGTCCTCACCCCGATGAAGGCAGCGAAGGTGGTCGTATCGTCGTCGTTCTCGTAAAAACTCCTACAATAAATAGTTTACGATAGCCCGTTGATTGAATGGCGGCCCCGCGCGCCATCTAAAGAGGTGACGAGAGCGCGCGGGGAAAGACGTTGGCGCTAACCTTATGTAGCTGTGTGTGTGTGTGTGTGTGTGTGTGTGTGTGTGTGTGTATTTCTGTAAGTATTCGGTCTTTTCTTAAACTGTTTTGACACATTCCCATTACAACATATTTCGTTAATCCACTCCACGCATCTGCCACTCTATACGGAAAAATGAACATCTTGTCATTATTTACGTAAGCAAGTGTGTATATGTGCGTATGTGTGTGTGTGTGTGTGTGTGTGTGTGTGTGTGTGTGTGTGTGTGTGTGTGTAGGCGAGGCGCAGGGAGGCACGGTAAGGGTCGGATAACAAGAGGTCGCGTTCGTCGTCACCTGACCCTCTGGACCCTGCTTCGGCACCTGTCTGATCTCTGTGACATGAGGTTAGGTATTCTCGCGACGCCGACCCTCCCTTCCCCCTCTCCTCACCCTCTTACCACCTCCACCACCACCACCACCATCAGCATCCAATCCCTCCTCCCCTTTCCTTCTCTTCGCCGCCACCTCCTTCCTCCCGCGGTTGTTCCTCTTCAAAAGGTAAGAAAGAAAGGTAAGTCTGAAGTGAAACAAAAAATAGCCCTATGACTTTTTCCTTGCAACTTCTCTCTTTTTTTTTAGTTTTTCTTGTCTCCGTTTTTTCTCTTTTCTCTCTTTTTCTCATTTCTCCCCATCGCTCTTTCTCTTCCTCTCTCTTTCTCTCTCTCTCTCTCCGCATTCCCTTTCATTCACTCGTGTCCGTTTTCTCCTTTCCTCTTTCTTTATTCCCTTCTTGCTCTCATTCATTTCCCTCACTCTTTCCTCTCCATATCATCTTTCTTTATCTCTTTCATTTCTCTCCCACTTTATCCTCTCTACATCCCCTTTTTTCCCCTCTTCATTTTTCTCCTCTTTAAAATCCGCATTCATTTTCTTTCAGCGTAAACCGTGGAGTTGAAATATTGAGCTTTGTGTAAACCATCGCCTCTGAAGCGTTCAATCCAATATTACTGATTATATTTAACGAGAACTGCAAACTATTAAGGTCACATTGCATCATACAGGTTGGAGCGATTGACTTTACATTTTATATCCCGCGTTGCCTTGAAAGAAAAGCGGGAATAGTATGAACGTGAACCTTTGTGGAGAGCTTTTCATGGTTCCCGCATTGTGGTGCAGAGATTGTCAGACTTGTTACAGCGGAGAACAACACCTGGTAAATTTAATCTCCCCAAAGAATGGATTTTAATTTGGCAACGTAATGCGGCGTAATAATAAGAACGAACAAACGAAAGAGAAAAAATATGAGGCGTTGTATATATGTTCAACTTGTCACAGTGCAGAACAACACCTGCGAAACACCCTCTCCACCTGTGTAGACCCTCTGGCATAACGAAATCAATGAACAAATGGAAGAAATAACGAAAGAGCACAAAAATATAGAGTATTAGACAAAAAGATGAGCCGTAGTACATCTATCAAGTTTGTTACAACGGAGAACAACACCTGTAAGACCCCCTCTTGACTTATGTGACCCCGCTGACTGACTGACGAAGTGATATTACAACTAACCTTCGCCACCGCCACCACCACCCTCGCCACCTCCCCATTATGCTAGCGTTGATGCGGACGAGGCTCGGAGTTAAAGCACGTCTCTAAATGCATAGCTTCGCCTCAC